>NW_023458718.1:96098-99790 GCF_013731165.1 Rhagoletis pomonella
GACCTCGACAAATCGTATCGTTAAAAGTTAGTGAATTGCACTACAGGCCTAGCACGTCGTGTCGTGAGTCAGATACATATTTCTATTCAAAGCACCACAGAACAACGTTGCATAAAAGCAAACTCGAACAAAGATAATCTGCCAAGAGTGCAAAGTTCCTTTGTGCAAATTCTGTTTTGCACCATTTCATTATATTTTAGGAATTCCTAGCAATTTATTGTTAATTCTTTGACTGGTTATTATTACTAAATTTGTGCATTATTCATATGCTAAATTAATGAATCGTTTTGTTTGGTTCTAAAAAAGATAAAACATTTGTAAGAATGTCCTAGAGGACGGTTGGTACAGATATGTACCACTTAACATCCCGGATGGTACAATGGTTTACCACCACCCTCCGAATCAGCCCCTTAGGCCACGCCCACTTTGACACCGAAGAACATGTATTTGTGGGGCAAATAACATATTGGACCCATAAATTGAAAGCTACCATTGATAGTAGAGTTCCGGGTCGAAAGGGTTAAAAGACTGCTAATTGAACTCACAAATATTTGCATAATTGCAAATTGACTTTATAAACAAAAAATTACACTTATTCCGCTATAGATTCAGAGTTCATAACGCAATTTATGTCCAGATTGGTATAAGCAAATTTATTCTAAAAATCGTCGTTTTGATTAATAAAAAAAAAAAATTAAAGAGTAGGAAAAGTAAAGGCCGCCGGTGGCCGTTATAAAACCACTTGCATATTATTCTTTACACCTTCGCAAATGCAGAGGGTAAGTTCGATAACCAAGTCTAACCAATTGGCTTAGATATTTACATTTTAGTGACGGTATCTCAAATCTCAAAATTCAAAAGTTATTATTAACAGGAATGTATCTGAATATAAATATAAGAACAGTGGCGGATCCACGGGGGGAGAGCGGGGGGAGGGTGTGTTAAAACAGAATAATACTTGGAGTTATAAAAACTGTGGTTTTGTAAATAAAAAGTAATAATAATAATAACGAAGCACAATTAACAAACATTGACGTTGAAGACGAAAGTCAAGAATAATACATATTCTAGTGCTTATCCTAACTATACGACACCCACATAATGACAAGTTTTGACAACTTGTTTTATTACTATTTAATCTTAATTATTTGTTCATAAAAATGTACTATGCACTTTAACAAAACACATATCAATCCAAGTTTCAAACTTTGTGCAATATTTGAAAAAAAACCAACAAACTTTCGCAAAAATTTCGATGTTCTTAATTAGGTTTCTTAGAAAGATATTGGGTATGCAGTTTGGAGCCCATTAAACTTTACTAAAATAAAGTGCAAGTTTGAAGTACCTAAGGCTTTTCGTCGATTTTTGGCATTTTTTTTGGTTGACGATGCCAGTAATTTTCTGCCATACGTAGTATGTTCGAAGATTTTTTTTTATGGAGAATATGAGCAACACCTTAAACAAAAAAAAATTTCCAAAAATCTTTTTGTTTTAATAGAACTGAATGGGCAACAAAACTGCATACTCAATATCTTTCTAAGAAACCTAATAAAAGGCATCGACATTTTTTCGAAAGTTTATTGAGTTTTATTTTCAAATATTGCACATTTTTGACAAAGTGCAAACGACATTTTTATGAAAAAAGTAATTCAGAGTAAATAATAATAAAATACGGACTGTTTTTATTAAAGAATTAGCTGTTCTATAAAATTATTTTAAAATGTATTTGTTATTGGGAACTGAAAATAAAAATAAAAATATAAAGCGAAAAATTTGTAACCGTTTTAAGTACAAACAAAAAATTTTCATATGTTAAGATTTTTTAAATATTTCGCTTGCCATGTTGGCGTTTTGAGTTTTTGGTAAATGACTTTAGATTCGCAATCAGCAACCCAGAAAACCCGCAGATACCAAGTTACATAGAAATCTACCGATTTTTTTTTAATTTTCGTCCGCCATATTGGATCCGCCATTTTCAATTTTTGGTAAATGACTTTAGATATGTAATCACCGACCCAGAAAACCCCCAGATACCCAGTTTAATAGAAATCTACCGATTTTCTTTTAATTTTCGTCCGCCATATTGGATCCGCCATTTTGAATTTTTGATAAGTGACTTCAGATTCGTAATCAGTGACCCAAAAATCCCCTAGGTAAGAAGTGGTGTAAAGATCCATCAAGAAGTATTTGTTTAAATAGTTTCGTCCAGCTAGATTTGCGATCCGAACCACTGTGGGTCGTTGCACAAATATTTGTAATTTAGTATTTAAGTTAATTGTGAAACATTTTGAATGCACTAATTAAATTATGGGAGCCATTTATTCACATAGAATTGGAAATAGGGTTGATGATATACTTTAAATAAATTGTATACTTCTTAACTTTTTCCCGAAAATTTACATACAGGCTCGAAATTATGCATTCAAATATCGTAGCTTGGATGGAAAATTTCCGGAAGCGTCATTTTGACAGTCTTTAGTTAAAGATGCAGTTATATATTTTAAAATCAGATATATCGCTTTTTTGTCAACAGTTTTTTGGATATATTCTTTAGTTTCCGAGTAATTGACTAAAATCATCCCAGCACAAAATTTCGAAGGGCTTAGCATGTGTATTTCAGCATAAAATTTTTATTTTCATTCGAAGCACCCTGTGTTTGCTTGCTATTGTAAATGGTTGCATACATTTAGGCATATGCATAGTAAGAGAAAATGCGCTACAATTGATTATTACTTCCGATTATTTAAACTCCGCACATGCATACGGCTTTGTACCTATGTATGTACATAAATATGTATGGACTCATTTGTTGCAACTGGGCATGAATCACGTAACTTTGAAACGATAGTCGTTCAAACGATACTGACAAACCGATGTTGTCAAAACACTGATTTATGCATTTATGTTGCTGTTACGTGTTACTGTTAAGTGAAGCAAAACTGGAGTCGAGTGACGATATCGCACAAACGATCAAACAATTTTTGATTTTGAAGGAAGACAATCTCGACACGATAACGTTCACACAATTGTCGTCATACGACATTAATATTAATTTATAAATTTAATACAATTTTTTTAAATTTTATTAAATTTATAAATTTAATAAAATTAAAAAAAAATAAATTTCAATTAATATCAATCTATAAATTTAATAAAAATTAAAAAAATATATTTTATAAATTTATTTAATAAATTAAAATAAATTGTTTTATTAAATTAGTTATTTAATTACTAATAAATTTTATTTAAGTGAGAATAAATTTTTATAAAATATTTTTAAAATTTTATTATTTAAATAAAAATATTATAAGTTATAGTTTATTATTAATTATTTATTAATTAATGTATATAAAATAAAAAATTTTATTAAAAAAGATAGTTTTTTATTTTATTTTTATAAATATAAATAAATATGATAGGGGGTCTGTTTATTTGTAGGGAGGAAATACTAATTGATTTTATTTAAATAAAAGTTAATTTTTATATAATATTACTAAAGTTTTATTATTTATATAATAATATATTTAATAATATAATTTATTATTAATTATTTTATAAATAGATATAAATAAATAAAAAAAAATTATTAAAAAAGATAGTTTTTTATTTTATTTTTATAAATATAAATAAATATGATAGGAGGTCTGTTTATTTGTAGGGAGGAAATACTAATTGATTTTATTTAAATAAAA
>NW_023458718.1:99890-106985 GCF_013731165.1 Rhagoletis pomonella
CCTGACTATAACAGGGCGAAAACCTTGGACCTGCTTAGCAGATCAAGGCCAGAGGTATTTAGAATTTTAGCAACCATCACAGGCCACTGGCCCATAGGCAAACATGCGGCAAAAAATAGGTCTACCCCATAATATGATTTGCCGCAGCTGTCAACTAGAAGATAGCGAAGAAAGTGTCCAGCATTTCCTGTGTGAATGTCCAGGCCTTTCGAACATTAGACACAAGACGTTAGGGAAACATCTAATAGCTGAACTAACCGACCTATCAGGAGCTACCATTAGCGAAATCGGCAGATTCATTAGAGAGTCGAAATGGTTCGACCTAGCAACATAGGAAGTGCACAGACAAGATATTTATCCCCCCGCGAGAAGTGCATCAAAATGGCGCAATAATGCGCTAATTGTATCCTGGGCAGCGACTAGGAAGCACTGCAACCAACCAACCAATCCTCCAATAATACAAACAAATAAAGTTAATAATTTTATATATATAGGTAAACAAATTATATAAAGATGTGAAGTGGAGCTGGAGCCCTGGTGCTCCGCCGGCGCGGCTGCCGGCCAACGCCTGCTTTGGTGTGGGAGACCTAGCGCTCCGCTGTATGCTGCTGCTTGCCACTGTCGTGCTGCGCCTCGCTTGGGGCGCCTGTATGTGGGTGCTCCGGTGGTGCTCCGGTGGTGCTCCTGCAGCTCCCCAAGTAAGTGGGCGAATTTCCGCCGCTGTTAGTGGGACCTCCAATTATTTAAAATGAAACTGAACTTCTCGATTTTAAGGTACGCGGGCGAATGCCGCCAATTTATTTTTTCACTTTTTACATCAGCTTAGCAGCTGTCATACATAGCACAGTGTTGCATTTTTAATATCGTAAATTATTGTATTAGATTAGCTTTAAGGTGTGTTCATACAAGGTGATTTATAGGGTTGCAAATTGTATGCTTTTATCGCATTACATCACCCTCCTTTGGAAAAAGAAGAATTTGGCAACGTGATCAATTTTGCCATATTCTTCTTGCCCAAAATTTATAATCAGAATTAAATTGTTTTGAAGGAACGAATTTAAGAAATGCTTAAGGGATATTCCTTCCTCTTTCATTCGTTCGTTCAAATCAATTTAAGTTTTGGTAAATATTAGATATTTAAATAAAAGCTATTGTATTTACTTAATTATTACTTATTTTATTTATTAAAAGCTATTTAATTGGCAAATTATCGTATTTGTGAAATAAAATTGAGTAATTATTTTCGTAAATAACTTATGAGGCTATTTGATTGAGTTTTACATAAATACATATTAATTGCTTATGAAAAATCTAATTTAAATTTTTGGTTTTAATATTTGTATTTAGATTTTCTGAACTATAATTTTAACAATGTATGAAATATCCTTTTGGTTTAATAAATTCTTTTAGTATTTTGGAAACAAAAAAATCTTATATTACAATTTTGTGGAAAAATATATTGTAAACACTTATAATAGTTTGTTTTGTTTGTTTGTTTTTTCTTTTGAGCTAGATTTCATATATAAAATTTGTACATTTCAGATTATTATTTTTTTGTTTTGTACATTTTTGTTTTTGTTTATAAGGTAATAAAGTGAAAGTAATTATACATACGTATATACATATAATAGAAAATTTTGTATTATTTTATTTTATGAATTCTATTTTTGTGTACTGTTTTTTCTTTGTTTTTTGCTTCATCAAAAATTGTGACGTTTACACCGTCAATTTTTGTTATAACGTATGGCCCTTGGTATATGTTTTCATGCTTATTGCGTGGTTCTTTTTGAACAAGAACCCTGTCGTTAACGCTAATTGATAACGGACGCGCCGTTCTATCATATATTAGTTTGTTTCGAATTTTGTGTTTATTAATTAATTTAACGATTTTGTGCGACTTTTGCATGCGATATTTAACTTCTTTCGCGTAATTTTCTACATTATAAATCGGGTCAATTTTATCTTTTTTCAAATCTTGAGGCACTGTTGCCTTTTTCCCAAATATTAATTCAAATGGGGAAAATTTATTATCGAAAACTGTGTTAGTTGTTGTGTTGTGTAAAAATGTAAAATATTTTAAATAAACATCCCAATCGGAAAATGTGTCATTTAAATATGCTCGTAAATATTCATTAAAAACTCTGTGGTTACGTTCGATAGTACCCACAGTTTCATGATGGTGTGCGGTTGAAAAATCGTGTTTAACCTTTAAAAGTTTGGTTAATTCAGTGAAAATTTCATTTTTAAATTCGGTGCCTAAGTCTGATTTAATGGAATTCATTACACCGTAAGTTTAGACAAAACTTCCGAAAATGGCAGATGCAATCGTTTTAGCGCTTTTATCTGGTACAGCTACTGTTACTAAATACTTTGTTAAATCGCATATAATGGTAATTGCGAACCTATTACCACTACTCGACTCTGGTAGGGGTTCTAATGTGTCGATTACAATAATATCAAATGGTTTGCAAGGTGTTGGCGTTAAAACAAGATTTTCCTTGTTTTTAGGTTTAACCTTGTTTAATAAACATTTTGAACAATTTTTAACAAACTTGGATACATCACGGGTCATATTTTTCCAGTGATACTTTGTACGTAATTTTGCATAAAGTTTTTTAATTCCACAGTGTCCGCCTGTTATAGGGTCATTATGGTAAATGGTCATTAATTTTAACTTTTTATCGTCGTCAGTTACTGTTTCTACCGGTTCTGTTAAGATAATTTGTAAAAATTTTAAAATATTGTTACCGCTGGTTTTTAAATTTGAAATAGAGAAATAATTGAAAAATATATCATCTTTTGGCCATTCTACTTTCTTAATATTGCGATTGCCGGCTTCAGCATCAAGTAACTCGTCTAAACAAGTTGTTTCGTTAATATTCGCAAAATTAAGTAATTCTTGTTTTTTGTGTTTTAAATGTGCACATATTTGAATATTTGAAATTTTGTAATTTTTATCGTAGCGAAAATGCGTTACTATTCGCGGTATATTTTTAGAAAAATTATATGAAAATTTATCGTAAACTTGTACTGTAGGGCTGTCCGTGTAATTGATTTCGTTTTGTAATTCTATTGTTTTTGTCATTGATCGCGTTTTCATAGCTAAAACATGTTTTGTAGAGTCTTTTAGTTCATTAATGGTAATGCGTGAAAGTGCGTCTGCTCCCACGTTTGATTTGCCTTTTATTTACTCAATAGTGAAGTCGTATTCTGACAGTTCCAGGCGTATTCTAGCAAGTTTTGAAGATGGGTCCTTCATGTTAAAAAGATAAACTAAGGGTCGATGGTCAGACTTCACCTTAAAGTGAGTGCCGTAAACACAAGGTCGAAACTGCTTTATAGCAAAATATATAGCTAAAAGTTCTAGTTCTATAATAGGTTTATTTTGTTCTGCTTTGTTGAAAGATTTAGAAGCGAAACATATTGGTAAGTCGTTGCCATTATGATTTTGGCTTAATATAGCACCGCACCCCTTTTTAGAAGCATCCACAGTTATTAAAAATTCTTTAGTAAAATCAGGATATTGCAAAAGCTTAGGAGACATTAGAGCTGATTTTAAGTGTTGAAATGCAGTTTCACAAGCGTTGTCCCATAAGAATTCGTAATTTTTTCGACTCAGTCTATTTAAAGGTGCTGCCAGCGATGCAAAGTTAGGTATGAAGCGTCTATAATAATTTGCAAACGCAACGAATCGACGAACAGCGTCTTTATCTGAAGGTTTTGTATACTTTTTTTTGCGTTAATTTTTGAATCGTCTGGCACCAGTCCCTTTTCTGAGCACTTGTGCCCTAAAAATGTTATCTCAGAACGAAGAAAATTGCATTTTGTTGGGTTTAGCTTGAGATTAAATTTTCTACATGTTTACACTTAGCCAGGTTTTTTAGATGATGAGTCTCACTGCAACCTATAACTATGACGTCATCAACGTATAAAAAAGCTTGATTTGGAGAAATGCCTGAAAAGGCTCTTGACATCATTCGAGAAAAAGAATTCGGTGCTACATTTAAACCGAATGGTAAAACTTTCCAGCGAAAAGCTCCCTTTTCTGTACTGAAAGATGTTATATCTCGCGAGTTTTTATGCAATGGAATTTGATGGAAACCAGAAAAGAGATCTAAAGTCGAAAAGTATTTTGCTCGACCAAGGTTGTCTAATATGTCGTCCACACGTGCTAGTGGAAATTTGTCAGCGATAAGCTTTTTATTAACCGCCCTAAAGTCAACGCACATGCGGTACGATTTTTGGCCGGATGGATCTTTTTTTGGTACTAAAATTAATGGACTGTTATAATTAGAGGAGCTTGGTTCGATTAAGTCATTTCGCAGTAAAGTATCGACTTGTCTATTTATTTCTTCGCGTTGTGAGTACAGCAATCGATAGTTTTTGATATAAGCGGGAGTCTTGTCATTCAGTCGAAGTTTCTGTTCGTAAAAGTTGTTGAGTGTCATACGGTCTGTTTTTAAGGCAAATACATCGGCGTATTGTAAACATAATTCTAGCAATTTGTTTTTAGCATATTTTGGCATTTGTTTTTGTAAAATTGACTTTAGTTCCTCTAAACGTTTTGTCTCTTGGGAAGTTTCGTTTATTTTGTAGACATTATAGTTACTTATATCCTCAGCTTTGATGTTATAGTTACGAACGTATTTTACCTCGTCCGTAGTATTTATTACTTTTAAAATTGGATTTGTTCTGTCAACGACACATTTTGATGTAAAAACACCAGAGCAAAGCTCGTGAGAGTCTACGAAAACAGGGTTTTTGGAATTAGTCAATTTAAATAAACGAAAAACTTCACATCTTGGAGGAATTACTAAAGTGTCGGTATTTGAACCGTGTAAAATTGCTATTTTAGTGCTTTCTGTCCCGATGCCGATAGTTATACTGTCATTTGCGTAGTTAATAATACATCTGTTCGTCTTTAAAAAGTCCTTGCCTAGTATGCCGTCAGAAGGTATATTAAAACTGTCATCTACAACGTGAAGAGTATGCGGAATAAAAAAATTTGATACAACCAAGTTTGTACTTACGGTTCCCAATGTTGTAACCGTTTCTGTTGTTACACCAATGATATTAATTGTTTTACTGCTGTTAATTGCGGAATTTCTTGCTAAACTGAAAATTTTGATTAATGAGATGTCTGCTTGTGAATCTACGAGAAACGAGCATAATTTGTAAGAATCGGTACAATTTAATTCAATAAAATCTGAATAATTAAGGTTCAAGCAGTAAATTGATTTTTCAGGGGTAACTACGTTTAATTGCTTAGCTCCTGCTCCCCCAGTGTTCGCTCCTGAGGGGCATCGGAGTTTAAAAATCGAACATTAGAAGTGTTTCTAGAATTTGAACGAGAAGAGTTGTTTCTGTTGCTTGCCGAACGATTGCTTGTGCTATTTCTGTAATTATTTTGTCTATTGTTAAAATTGTTACTTTTATTGTAATTATTTTGATTATTATTGTGCCTTGTGTTATTGCCATTATTGTGCCTATTTGTATTGCCGTTATTAAATCTGAAACTATTGTTGTGATAGCCATAGTTGCTATGCCCTCTAAAACCTCCACGAAAACTATTTGGTCTCCTTGCCCGTGACCTAAAAGATAACACCTGCCGCTCTTTGACTTCATTATTGTGTTCTACAATCATTTTTGCGACTACATCTTTCGAATCCGTAAAAGTGGTTGATGCTAAAATAGATTTTACTAGTTCTGAACGACTGTTCAGTCTGCAAACATTTACTGTCTGCTCTACCGCTAACTCATGGGCTTTTGCTTGAGTCATACCCTCAATAATTAAAGATCGCTCTAATGCATCAGATAGTTCCTCTACTCGCTTCGCAAAATCGGCATAGTTGTTATTAGTAATATGTAATGACGCGATTTTGCCAGAGACAACTTTGGAATTATCTGGTTTGATTCTGCTGCGTAGCGCAACCTTTATTTGATCCACTGAAATTATTTGACTGAGTAAAACCTCACGCGCTTTGCCTTCGAGTTTAGACTTTAAAAATGCTATAAATGTTGTAGTTAAACTTTCATCCGATAATTCTTCAATTAAGTTTATTTTGTCAATGAATGAGTCGAGCAATAGGGGGTCACCACTATAGTTTTCTCGGATTATAGACGCACATAGGCTAATAAATGATTTCTTTCGCTCAGGTGTTGCCATCTTTATGTCGTTTGTATATTCAGTAAAATTTATATTCGGTGAACTAATCGTTACGCAAGGCGTTTCTTGAATTTGTAAAAAAATTTTAAATGAAGGCAAAGAACAACTTTTTTTTAACGGTGGAAACTTCTGGTGTACCAGCTGAACGAGCGTCTACAAAGTCGTCGTCGGAATCTACTTCAGAATTCAAAATATCTTCTTTTATAAGAACTGAAAAATCTTCGGGTACTAAAGCTTTACACCCAATTTTTTGAAAACACTGAAGTAGTTTTTCTCTGCACCGCGGTAAACTTTTAATTATAGAAGCTGGCTTGTTTCCTTGTTGTTCCGAATTTTTTACTTGAATTAAAATATATTTGTAAGTTTCGATTAAAGATTTTTTATATTCGTCTACCTTTTCCCGAATGTGTATAAAGTTAGCGAAACAACATGAAGAAAAAAATGTCGCATATACCTTTGAATTTGCCGTTTTTTTGCCGTTAATTAGTTGTGGAAAAAATAATTTTGTCGCTCTTGTATTTTTTTAGATATAAGGTGTTTTGCTAACTTTATATAAAGTTAGCGAAGCACCCCTCCAAACTCAAAGACAAAAGACTAGGCTTTATGTCCAAATTTGCCGTTTTTTTGCCGTTCCAAGATGAGCTAGTTTACTTTTGAAAAAAATATTTTTTTAAATAAAAAAAGAAAAAAAAAAAATTTTTTTTTCCATTTTTTTTTCAATGTTCAATAATTTTTAGAAGAGAAGAAAAATAATAATAAAATAGAAAAGCGAAACCGGTTGCTTTATGTACCACTTCAAAAAATTAAGAAGCTTCCCTATCACAATTAAACAACAAAATCAAAAACAGTTTTAATGCACAAAACAAGCGAAACGGCAAATTGTGCAACAAAAAAATTAATTGTTTTTATTATTTTTAACCAATTTTTAA
>NW_023458718.1:107085-113862 GCF_013731165.1 Rhagoletis pomonella
AAGTCTGTTCGACTTTTAAATTCTTACATGATCTGAGTTCAGACCGGCGTAAGCCAGGTTGGTTTCTATCTTTAATTTATTATAATATCTTAGTACGAAAGGACCAGGTATTAGAATAATTATATTTTAATTAAAGAATATAATTAATTGTACTGTTTTGGCAGATTAGTGCAATAAATTTAGAATTTATTTATGTAATTTTTATTACAAATAGTACTTGTTGTTTTTGAATTTATTTTATCTTTAATTGGTAGATTAATTTTAGTAATTTGTGTTTTAGTTAGAGTTGCTTTTTTAACTCTTTTAGAACGTAAAGTGTTGGGTTATATTCAAATTCGAAAAGGGCCTAATAAAGTTGGACTTATAGTAATTCCTCAACCTATATGTGATGCAATTAAGTTATTTACTAAAGAACAAACTTATCCTCTTTTATCAAATTATTTTTATACCCGAGCGCACTTGTGCACAAGGGTATATTAATTTTGTTCACATAACGGTTGTTTGTAACAGCCTAAACGAATCGAGATAGATATAGACAAATGTATACACAAATGATCAGTATGAAAAAAGAAATCGATTAAGCCATGTCTGTCTGTCCGTCCGTCTGTCCGTCTATCCGTCCGTCCGTGTACACGATAACTCGAGCAAAAATTTAGATATCTCAACGAAATTTGGTATGTAGGTTTCCCTTAATCCAAGGTAGGTTGGTATTGAAAATGGGCGAAATCGGACTTTAACCACGCCCACTTCCCATATAACGGTAATTTCCAGAAATACGAAAACTGCGATATTTTAGTAACTACTGAAGATAATTCACTCAAAATTGATATTTACAATAATTTTTAGACGAAAAATAAGAATATTATAAATTTTTGTAAAATGGGCGTAGCCACGCCCACTTATGGTTACATGTGTATATCTTGGTAACCGCTGCACCAATTTCTTCCAAGCTTGGCACAGTTGTTGGCCTTGGTACAGCATAAAAAATCGCCGAAACTTTTTAAAATCGGACAATAACCACGCCTACATCCCATATAACGGTAATTTAGAGAAATACAAAATCAGTAAATATTGAAGCTAATTTATTCAAAATTGATGCTTGCAACAATTCTTTACCAAGAAATACGTTTATGGTAACATTTTGGAAAATGGGCGTGGCACCGCCCACTTATGATCACATATAAGTATATCGGTAACCGTTCTACCAATTTGTACCAAACTCGGTATGGTTATTGTACTTGCCACGTGTAAGCAAAACGTTGAAAATTATTGAAATCGGACTAAAATAACGGCCAATTCTCATATAACGGTAAATTTAAGAAATGCTTGAAACTTCAATATTTCGAAATTGAAGGACGCTAATTTACTCAAAATTGATACACCCCGGCTTACCATCTAGCGGAAGGTTTCGGAAGGGTGAAAAAACGTATATTTAATACTTGCGCCGGGTATTTAATGTTCGGCTCCGCCCGAACCTAGACTTTCTTACTTGTTCTTATTATTTTTCTCCTATTTTTTCTTTGTTTATTTCTTTAATTGTTTGAATGTGTATTCCTTTATTTGTTAAATTATTTTCTTTTAATTTAGGGTTACTATTTTTTTTGTGTTGTATTAGTATAGGTGTTTATACAGTTATAATTGCTGGTTGGTCTTCTAATTCTATTTATGCTTTATTAGGGGGATTACGTGCTGTTGCTCAAACTATTTCTTATGAAGTTAGAATAGCTTTAATTTTATTGTCTTTTGTTTTTTTAATTGGAAGTTATAATATACTTGATTTTTATTATTATCAATATTACATTTGATTTGTTATTACTTTATTTCCTATTAGTTTAGCTTGATTTTGTATTTGTTTAGCTGAAACTAATCGTACTCCTTTTGATTTTGCTGAAGGTGAATCTGAATTGGTTTCTGGGTTTAATGTTGAATATAGAAGTGGTGGATTTGCTTTAATTTTTATAGCTGAATATGCTAGAATTTTATTTATGAGAATATTATTTTGTGTAATTTTTTTTGGTTGTGATTTATTTAATATTTTTTTTTATATTAAATTAACTTTTATTTCATTTGTATTTATTTGAGTTCGTGTAACTTTACCTCGATTTCGTTATGATAAATTAATATATTTAGCTTGAAAATGTTTTTTACCTTTTTCATTGAATTATTTATTGTTTTTTATTGGTTTAAAAGTATTATTAATTTATTTAATGTTAATAGAAAATAGAATTTCTATCTTATGTTTTCAAAACATATGCTTATTGTCAAGCTCATTAGCTTATTAAATTTAATTAATTAAGTTATCTCATCATTTATTAATTAGTGTATTAATAATATAATATCAACAAGTAAGAGCAGCGCTGTCTTCGGCTATGCCGAAGGCTTCATACCTTTCATGAACATCTGCAAATTTTACTTTGACAGATTACTGCTTTTGAATACATCTGCATACATCGTTAGAGGAGTTACATACTTATATAAAAAATCGCATCTAAACAATCAGAGGTATGGAAGATATACTTTATATGGCACCAATCTAAGTGATTTTCACTGCTATGTGATCGGTATGTAAACCGGTAACACAATTTATTGGGTTTAGATTCCTACATAAAGAAGATATATCGCAAAAACTGGTATCTGAACAATCAGTGGTATAGGAGATAAAGCTTATACAGCATAGATTTTGACGATTTTCTCAGTAGACTTTGTATTATTATTTATAAAATATCTTACGAAATTTATCGGTTTTAGCTGTTCAATTAAAGGAGTTTTACAGTAAAATCCCATATCTGAACAATCAGATGTATGGAAGATACATATATGTTATAGTCACCCGATCCTTGTTATTTTCACTGTAAGTATTCCGTTGATAATGAGCAAAAATGGTGCGAAATTTCATGTTCCTAGCTGCATAAATGGAGGAGTTATGATAAAAGACCTCATATCTGAACAATCAGTTGTATGGGGGCTACAGGTTATAGTGACGCGATCTTTGTTATTTTCACTGTAAGTCTTCTGTTGATAATGAGTGAAAAGAGCGCGAAATTTCATGGTCCTAGCTACATAAATGGATGAATTATAACGAAAAATCTCATATCTGAACAATCAGTTGTATGGGAGCTATATGTTATAGTGGTCCGATTCTTCCGGTTCCGACAAATGATTAATACATTATAAAAATACACCCGCCTACCAAATTTGATCCGGATATCTCGAAAACTGAGAGACTAGATTGCATACAAACAGACAGACAGACGGACAGACGGACATGGCTAAATCAACTCAGCTCGACGTTCTGATCATATAAGTATACATTTTAATGGGTCTATCTCTTTTTGTTCTGGTACTTACAAACATCGGACCAAAGTTATAATACCATTTCATGCTCATGAAAGGTATAAAAATAAATTACTGTTAAAATTTGTCCAACTAATACATATGGGTCTTCTACAGGTCGTGCTCCAATTCAGGTTAATAAAATAACTGTTACTACTATAGTTCAAAATAAAATTTTGTTAATAGGATAAAATTGAATACCTCGAAATTTACTTAAATGATAAAATGGAAGAATTGCTAAAATTGCAATTGATAAAACCAATGCAATTACTCCTCCTAGTTTATTAGGAATTGAGCGAAGAATTGCGTAAGCAAATAAGAAATATCATTCTGGTTGAATATGAACTGGAGTAACTAATGGATTAGCTGGGATAAAATTATCTGGATCACCTAATAAGTATGGATTAGTTAGTGTTAAAATAATTAGACTTCTAATTATTATAATAAATCCTATAATGTCCCTATAAGAAAAATAGGGATGAAATGGAATTTTATCAATATTAGAATTTAGTCCAATTGGATTATTTGAGCCTGTTTGATGAAGGAATAATAAATGAATTAAAGTTATAGCTAATACAATAAACGGTAAAATGAAATGAAATGTAAAAAATCGTGTTAATGTTGCGTTATCAACTGCAAATCCTCCTCAAATTCATTGTACTAAAGTAGTTCCTAGGTAAGGAATTGCTGATAATAAATTTGTAATAACTGTTGCTCCTCAAAAAGATATTTGTCCTCATGGTAATACATATCCTATGAAAGCTGTTGCTATAACTAAAAATAAAATTAGTACTCCTACTAATCATGTTGGAGTAAATAAATATGATCCATAGTATATTCCTCGTCCTACATGTAAATAAATGCAAATAAAGAAAAAGGATGGACCGTTGGCATGTAAAGTTCGTAATAATCAACCGTAATTTACATCTCGACAGATATGATTAACACTGTTAAATGCTAAATTAATATCTGCTGTATAATGTATAGCTAAAAATAATCCTGTTAAAATTTGAATTATTAAACATAATCCAAGAAGTGAACCAAAATTTCATCAAGCTGAAATATTAATAGGTGCGGGTAAATCTACTAATGCATTATTAGCAATTTTAAATAAAGGATGTTGGGTTCGTAAAGGTTTATTCATTAGTTTATTAATCGTAAAGGTCCATAGAATAATTTTGTAATTTTTACTACTGCAATTAATGTAATTAATAAATAATTTATTAATAAAATTGTAATTAAATTTGTTGGATAATTATATAATTTATTAAGATTTAATGAACTTTCTTCTATAAATAAATTAATATTATTTATAATTGTTATTTCATTATTTTCTAGAAAGGTTAAAAGTAATGATTTATCTAATATTAATCTTAAAATTATAAATAAAATAAAAATTATTATACAAATAGTTGTTAATTTTATTGAAAATGAAAATATTTCATTTGAAGCTAGGGATGTAACATAAACAAATAAAACTAATATTCCCCCAAGAAAAATTAAAAATAAAATATAAGAAAATCAGGATCTTTTTGCTATTAATCCTGTTATTTAACAAATTTGTAAAGTTTGAATTAATAGTATTAATCCTATAGCTAAGGGGTGATTTATTTGTATGAAAATAAATCTTGAAATTAAAGTTGATCTATATAAAATTAATTGTATAATATCAGGAGGTAGTTTATATAAAATATTAATTTAGGGGATTAATGAAAAAGTTATTACTTTTCTCTTGAAATTTTAAAAGATTAAATCTTATTTTTGAAACTAATCTATATTAATAAAAATGTTGTGTTCGTATGTCACGGTTTTCAAAACTCGAGAACGGCTGAACCGATTTGAATAATTTTTTTTTTGTATTGTTCAGTATAATACCAGAACCAATGATATCGCAAAAAATTGGAGGGTTGCCACCTATTTGAAATTTTTTAAACACAAATATATTGATAAAATTAACGAGTTATTACAATATGGGTATTAGGTTAAAGAGGTTTAAGAAAGATTACTGCTGGAAATATCTTTGACGAGGGTTGCCACCTATTTGAAAATTTTAACTCAGTTAAATTAATAAAAGAAATATTGCAATGTGGGTGTCAACCTAAAGACTTTTAGGAAGGCTTACAGGCGAAAATATGTTTGAGGAGGGTTGCCACCTGGTTGAAAATTTAACTCAATTTAAAGATAAGATAAATTACCTATTACAATATAGGTATCAAATTAAAGAGGTTTAAGAAAGATGACGGTTTGAAATATTTTTGAGGAGGGTTGCCACCTATTTTAAAATTTTAACTCAGTCAAATTTATAAAATAAATGAAATATCGCCATGTGGGTGTCAAACTAAAGAGTTTTAAGAAGGCTTACAGCTGAAAATATGTTTTAGGAGGGTTGCCACCTGTTTGAAAATTTAACTAAATTACATTGATAAAATAAGTGAAATATTACAATATGGGTGAAAAATTAAAGAGGTTTAAGAATGATAACTGTTAGAAATATTTTTGACGAGGGTTGCCACCTACTTGAAAATTTTAAATCAGTCAAATTGAAAAAATAAATGAAATAATGCCATGTGGGTGTCAAACTAACGAATTTTATGAAGGTTTGCAGCCGAAAATATGTTTGAGGAGGGTTGTCACCTGTTTGAAAATTTAACTAAATTACATTGATGAAATAAATGAAATATTACAATACGGGTATCTTATTAAAGAGGTTTAAGAAACATAACTGTTAGAAATATTTTTGAGGGGGTTGCCACCTATTTAAAAATTGTAACTTAGTTAAATTGATAAAGTAAATGAAATATTGCCACGTGGGTGTCAAACTAAAGAGTTTTAAGAAGGCTACAGCTGAAAATACGTTTGAGGAGGGTTGCCCCCTATTTGGAAGTTTAACTAAGTTTAATTGATACAATAAATGACATATTACAATATAGGTATCAAATTAAAGGTATTTAAGAAAGATGATTGTTGGAAATATTTTCGGGGAGGTTTGCCATTTTAAAATTTTAAAATAAAATAAATGGAATATAGCAATGTGCGTTTCAAACTAAAGATTTTTACGAAGGCTTACGGTCGAAAATGTTTTTGAAGAGGGTTGCCACCTTTTTGAAAATGTAACTCATTTAAACCGATAAAATAAATTAAAAATTACAATATTGGTACCAAACGAAAGGTATTTGAGAAATTTTGATTTGGAAGTATTTTAAATAGGATTATAACCTATCTAAAAGTAAAGACTGAAAATATTGAATTTTTATGAAATATTTCATAATTGGTACCAAACTAAATGTGTTTGGGAAAGGTTTACTAGAAATGTTTTAAATGTTTTCACCTATCCAAAGGCCAAACAATTTAAATGAAGAAAGAATTAACAACATAGTTGTTATCAAACGACGTGATCATATTATCAACGAAATCTATATATATAAAAATGTTGTGTTCGTATGT
>NW_023458718.1:113872-137128 GCF_013731165.1 Rhagoletis pomonella
TAAGTTAATTAATACTATATGGGTATCAAATTAAAGAGGTTTAAGAAAGATAACCGTTGGAAATATTTTTGAGGAGGGTTGCCACCTATTTTAAAATTTTGTCTCAGTTAAATTGATAAAGAAAATGAAATATTGCTAGGTGGGTATAAAACTAAAGAGTTTTAAGAAGGCTTACAGTCAAAAATATTTTTGAGGAGGGTTGCCACCTGTTTGAAAACTAAACTAAATTACATTGATAAAATAAATGAAATATACAATATGAGTATCGAATTAAAGAAGTTTAAGAAAGATAACTGTTGGAAATATTTTTGAGGAGGGTTGCCACCTATTTTGAAATTTGAACTCAGTTAAATTGATTAAACAAATGAAATATTGCAATGAGGATATAAAACGAAAGAGTTTATAAAATATCTACAGTAGAAAATATGTTTGAGGCGTTTGAAAATTTAACTCAATTAAATTGGTAAAATAAATGAAATCTTACAATATCGGTAACAAACTAAAGGCATTTGAGAAATCTTGATTTAGAAATCTATATCTATATATCCAAAGATATGTAAGAAGGCTTACAGCAGAAAATATGTTTGAGGTATAATATGGCTGCCAAACGAAAGGTATTTGAAAAATCTTGGTTTGGAAATGTTTTTAATAGGATTATCACCTATCTAAAAGTAAAGACTGAAAATATTGAAATTAAATGCAATATTACATAACTGGTTCCAAACGAAAAGTGTTTGGGAAAGCTTTACTAGGGAACTTTTTTAAATCTTTCATTCAATTCTCATAAAAAATTTAATAGTACCGTTAATTTTTTCATGATCCAATGATCGGATCTAAACCAAATTAGTATGGGATCACCTGGAAATCAGTTGACGTGGTCCAAAGCTATGCGGTAACAAACATAAAAAATAATAATACGACGAATTGATAACCTTCTCCTTTTTTGAAGTCAGAAAAAACTACCGAAACAAATAACAAAATGATAAAAGAGTAACGAAAATAAAAAAAACTATCGCATGAAAGCTGTTTAAAAGATACTTAATGAAAACTTAAAACTGTTGAAAACATTCCCTAGCATTATAAATCAGTTAACTTTTAATCGTAAACAATTTATTTCGTTTGGGGTCGCCATTGCCTACTACGTAAATTGCGAGTAAAAAAATTTTGAATAACTTGAGATAATATTATTATGATTATGATTATCATTACTATTGTGAACTCCTATTCCCGACCAAAGATTCCCAAAATTAAAGCGAAAGCAGAAGGGCATTTACGATCGCATGATGCAAATGTTAAGATAATAAGAGCTGCAGAACTAAACCATGCAGGAACATTTTTTTTACAACGGCGTGGAATTTCTGGCGTTTGCCGATGGCATCGACATCATCGGTAACAAAAATCGCGAAGTCTCTTCTGCCTTTTCCAAACTGGATAAGGAAGTAAAGCGAATGCGCCTGGTGGTAAACGAGGACAAGACGAAGTATCTCCTGTCATAAAAAACAGTCAGCGCATTCTCGCCTTGGAACCCAAGTCACTGTTGACAGCTATAAGTTCGGGAAAGTGGAAAATTTTGTGTACTAGGGAACCAGCATTATCACAGATAAAAATATCAGCATGGAAAACCCACACAGAATCACTCTTGCAAACAAGTGCTACTTTGGACTGAGCAGGCAGTTCGGGAGTAAAGTCCTCTCTCGACGTATAAAAAACCGCACTCTATAAGTCACTCATCATGCCCGAGCTGTTATATGGCGCAGAAGCTTAGACAATGACAACATTCGATGAGACGTCTCTTAGAGTATTCGACAAAAAGATCTTACGGAAGATTTACAGGCTTCTACGCGTGGGCGACGGGGATTACCGTATACGATGGAACGATGAGTTGTATGAGACTTAAAACGAAATATACATAGTGCAGGGAATGAAAATTCAGGGGCTCCCCTTGCTTAGACATATCGTTCCAATAGGAACCGAAGTTCCAGGTGTGAAAAAATTCAACTCGCAATCCGCTGATGGTTGCAGAGGAATAGGGAGCCCCCGCTGCAATGGAGAAACCAAGTTGGCACAGAGAGAAATTGACTGGCGTTCTTTGTCGAGCTTGGCCAAAATGGCTTAGGCGGTTACAAAGCCAAAGTAGAAGAAGAATATGCAAATGATAAATGGCGGAGTTGGGGGAGGATGCGCCAGGTGGTACTTATCAGATGGATTCTGGCAACGGTTCCATCAAAAAATTGCATTACCTTAGCTATCACTTCGTCTGGAATTGCTGCGACATTGTTACCAGGTGGGTGCATTGCCAATTCAGCTCTTGAGCTGCCACTGAACATATAAATCATCGAAACTCCCACATGCAATATTTCCAGGGCAACCGGTGCACATAAAAAATTGCTTAAGGTCGTTGATCGATTGTTGTGAGATTTGCGTGGAAACGTTCAACCATTCGGGAATGCATTGATATTTCTCGCAGGAGATTTTACGCAAACATTGTCTGTAGTTCCCCGATTAACACTAGCGGACGAGATAAATGCTTGCCTCAAATAGTCAACATTGCGACAAGACGAACATACATACACTGCAGCTGAAGTATTCGCGCGACAATAACTGGACATTGGGAACGCAAAGCTGCCAGTTAATGAGAGATTAAGACAAATTTTTATGGCCTGATAATTTTTGTAACTTAGAAACATCGAAAGGAGAACTGATCGAAAGAATGTTTCTTTATTAAGAAAATTAATTATAGGAATCTCGATTGGCTCATTGAACGGGCTATTCTTGCTGCGAAGAATAAGGATGACTATCAACTAAATAATAGTGGTATTGAAAACAGTCGTTGCTTGAGCCGATCTGCCATTTTACCAGACTGCCAGGCCACTTGCTCACGTTGGTGAATACCACTAATATTATTCAATCCAGCATTCAACGTGAGGAAATAGCACATTCGTCGATAAACACCGTTGTGGAAAAAGACCATCCAACGGAATTTTTGAACTCGAACTGGTAGACTCCACATACTGAAATTGAGAATAGGTGTGCCAATTATCATGTTGCGGAATATTAAACGGCCAAAACTTTGCAACGGCCGGCGACTCGCACTAAAGAAATTGATGAAGAAAGTAGTGTAAGTAAAGATTTTAACGTGGCCTTTCAAAGGTGAAGAATTCCCATGATTCCGACCGATACACCATTTCAATTTAAAAGATTGCAATTCCCAATTCGATTGACATTCGGAATCACAATCAATAATGCTCCAGTCGAACTTTGGAAAAGCAAATCAGATATCCTTGATATCTATCTATGCAGCGAATGGAAAAACAATAAATATTGTGTGCACACAAGTACTTATTACATAACCAAACACATATGAAACGTATGCATTGTTTCGTTAATAATTTATCATCCATATAACAGGAATACGCCACAGCAAAGCGTGGCAGGGTACAGCTAGTGTTATTAATATTTCATTGAGGATTACCTTGTTTTTTATTTTTAATTGGAATTTTTATATTTGTTTCTAACCGAAAGCATTTATTGTCAATACTTTTGAGATTAGAACATATTGTATTAAATTTATATTTTTTATTATTTATTTATTTAAATTTAATGAATTTTAGAAGATTTTTTAGTATAATATTTTTAACTTTTAGAGTTTGTGAAGGTGCATTAGGTCTTTCAATTCTTCTTTCAATAATTCGTACTCATGGAAATGACTATTTTCAATCATTTAATATTTTACAATGTTAAAATTAATTTTTGTAATAATTTTTATTAGACCAATTTGTTTTATTGGTGGTATCTTTTGAATCATTTTATATTTAATTATGACTTATTATATTTATCTTTAATTTTAGCATTTTTAGTTAAGATACCAATATTTTTAGTTCATTTATGATTACCTAAAGCTCATGTTGAAGCTCCAGTTTCAGGTTCTATAATTTTAGCTGGTATTATATTAAAGTTGGAGGTTATGGTTTATTACGAGTATTATCTTTTTTACAATTAAGAAGTGTAAAATATAATTATATTTGAATTAGAATTAGTTTAATTGGGGGGAGTATTAATTAGTTTAGTTTGTTTACGACAAACTGATTTAAAGGCTTTAATTGCATATTCTTCTGTTGCTCATATGGGGATTGTTTTAGGTGGACTTATAACTTTAAATTATTGAGGTTTATGTGGGTCTTATACTTTGATAATTTCTCATGGATCATGTTCATCGGGGTTATTTTGTTTAGCCAATATGACTTATGAACGGTTAGGGAGTCGAAGTTTATTAATTATAAAGGGATTATTAAATTTTATAACTTCAATAACTCTATGATGATTTTTATTAAGTTCTTGTAATATAGCTGCGCCACCTTCATTAAATTTATTAGGTGAAATTGCTTTATTAAATAGAATTGTTAGCTGATCATGATTAACTATAATTTCTTTATCTTTATTATCCTTTTTTTAGAGCTGCATATACTTTATATTTATATGCGTATAGACAACATGGAAAGGGATTTTCTGGAGTTTATTCATTTAGTGGGGGTAAAATTCGTGAATATTTCATTTTAATACTTCAATGATTTCCTTTAAATTTACTAATTTTAAAAAAAGAAATTTGTATAGTTTGACTTTAAAATTTAAATAGTTTATTTAAAATATTGATTTGTAGTGTCAATGATATGATTTATGTCATTTTAAATTGTGAAAAAATATTTATCAATTTGTAGAATTAGATTTTTAATTTTATTTAGAATTAGAATTAATTTGTTTATTTTTAGTTTGAAGAGATTATTGTATTTTTTTGGAATGAGAAGTTATTTCATTAACTTCTTCTAGAATTGTAATAACTATTTTATTTGATTGAATAAGTTTATTATTTATATCTTTTGTTTTATTAATTGCTTCTTTAGTAATTTATTATAGAAAAGAATATATAAGTGGTGATATTAATATTAATCGTTTTATTATATTACTTCTTATATTTGTATTATCTATAATGTTATTAATTATTAGACCAAATATAATTAGAATTTATTAGGTTGAGATGGATTAGGGTTAATTTCTTATTGTTTAGTTATTTATTTTCAAAATGTTAAATCATATAATGCTGGTATATTAACCGCTTTATCAAATCGTATTGGTGATGTTGCTTTTTTACTTGCAATTGCTTGAATATTAAATTATGGAAGTTGAAATTATATTTTTTATTTAGAATCAATGAAAAATAGAATTGAAATAGAAGTAATTGGGGGGATTAATAGTATTAGCTGCTATAACAAAGAGAGCCCAAATTCCTTTTTCTTCTTGATTACCAGCTGTTATAGCTGCTCCAACTCCTGTTTCTGCTTTAGTTCATTCTTCAACTCTTGTAACTGCTGGTGTTTATTTATTAATTCGTTTTAATATTTTATTAAATAATTCTTTTTTAGGTCAATTATTGTTATTATTATCTGGATTAACAATATTTATAGCTGGATTAGGAGCTAATTTTGAATTTGATTTAAAAAAAATTATTGCTCTTTCTACACTAAGTCAGTTAGGATTAATAATGAGAATTTTATCAATAGGATTTTATAAATTAGCTTTTTTTTCATCTTTTAACTCATGCATTATTTAAAGCATTATTATTTATATGTGCAGGGGCTATTATTCATAATATACAAAATTCACAAGATATTCGTTTAATAGGGGGATTAGGAGTTTATATACCTTTAAGTATTTCTTCTTTTAATGTTGCTAATTTAGCCTTATGCGGTATGCCTTTTTTAGCTGGATTTTATTCTAAGGATATAATTTTAGAAATTGTTTCATTAGGTTATATTAATTTTTTTTTTCTGCTGGATTAACAGTTTGTTATTCTTTTCGATTAATTTATTATTCAATAACAGGAGAATTAAATTGTGGTTCTTTAAATATATTAAGAGATGAGGGTTGAATTATACTTCGTGGAATAAGAGGTTTATTAATTATAAGAATTATTGGGGGGGAGAATTCTTAGATGATTAATTTTTCCTACTCTTTGTAATGCGATAAAAGCATACAATTTGCAACCCTATAAATCACCTTGTATGAACACACCTTAAAGCTAATCTAATACAATAATTTACGATATTAAAAATGCAACACTGTGCTATGTATGACAGCTGCTAAGCTGATGTAAAAAGTGAAAAAATAAATTGGCGGCATTCGCCCGCGTACCTTAAAATCGAGAAGTTCAGTTTCATTTTAAATAATTGGAGGTCCCACTAACAGCGGCGGAAATTCGCCCACTTACTTGGGGAGCTGCAGGAGCACCACCGGAGCACCACCGGAGCACCCACATACAGGCGTACAACACCTTCGTGCGAGAGCACGCCCCAAGCGAGGCGCAGCACGACAGTGGCAAGCAGCAGCATACAGCGGAGCGCTAGGACTCCCACACCAAAGCAGGCGTTGGCCGGCAGCCGCGCCGGCGGAGCACCAGGGCTCCAGCTCCACTTCACATCTTTATATAATTTGTTTACCTATATATATAAAATTATTAACTTTATTTGTTTGTATTATTGGAGGATTGGTTGGTTGGTTGCAGTGCTTCCTAGTCGCTGCCCAGGATACAATTAGCGCATTATTGCGCCATTTTGATGCACTTCTCGCGGGGGATAAATATCTTGTCTGTGCACTTCCTATGTTGCTAGGTCGAACCATTTCGACTCTCTAATGAATCTGCCGATTTCGCTAATGGTAGCTCCTGATAGGTCGGTTAGTTCAGCTATTAGATGTTTCCCTAACGTCTTGTGTCTAATGTTCGAAAGGCCTGGACATTCACACAGGAAATGCTGGACACTTTCTTCGCTATCTTCTAGTTGACAGCTGCGGCAAATCATATTATGGGGTAGACCTATTTTTGCCGCATGTTTGCCTATGGGCCAGTGGCCTGTGATGGTTGCTAAAATTCTAAATACCTCTGGCCTTGATCTGCTAAGCAGGTCCAAGGTTTTCGCCCTGTTATAGTCAGGCCATAGTTTTCTCGCTATCCTACAAGTCTGTATATCTGACCACCTGCGTCTAGCCAGTTCAAGGAAATTCGTAGTAATCTCTCTTTGGACTACTCCAAGAGGGCAACCCAGTGTCACTGCCTGGGATTCATCCAAACCGGCTCCTGCCTTCGCCAACTCATCCGCCTTCTCATTGCCTTCTATGTTCCTATGTCCGGGAACCCAGACAAGAGAGACGGTATTTGACTGAGACACTGAGCACAATATTACTTTGCATTCCCCAACTAGCTTGGATTTGGTAACGGGTGACGCTATTGCCAATAGCGCCGCCTGGCTGTCAGAGTATATTGTTGCTTTACTGCTGTGTCCAACCCTATTGCCTAGCATTTTGCAGGCTTCTAGGATCCCTAGGACTTCCGCTTGGAAGATGCTTGTATTATTATTGGAGGATTAATAGGTTATTTAATTTCTCATGTTTCTTTATTTCATTTAAATAAATCATTCAATAATTATTTAGTTAGTTATTTTTTTGGTTCTATATGATTTATACCTTATATTTGTACTTATGGAATTATTAATTGTCCATTAAATTTAGGGGGATTAGTTTATAAATCATTTGATCAAGCTTGATCAGAATTTTTAGGTGGTCAAAATTTATATAATAGATTAATTAAATTTTCGAATTGAAATTTTTTTTTCATAATAATAATTTAAAAATTTATTTGCTATTATTTGTTTTATGAATTACCTTTTTATTTAGATTTTTTTTATTATTTTATTCAAGTAGCTTAAATTTAGAGCATAACATTGAAGATGTTAGGGTAATTGAATAATTCTTGAATGTAGTGAATTAATATTTGTAATTTATAAAAAAAGAATATTTTAATTTTACAATGAAAATGTAATGTTTTTATTAAACTATATAAACAGAAGTATAAATGGAATTTAACCATTAAAAGATAAAAGTTAGCAGCTTTTTCTTGAACATCATACTTCCTTAATTGGAGTATAAATCTCAATTCTATCATTAACAGTGATAAGCCTCTTTTTGGCTTCAATTAATAGATTAATATTAATTGAAAATAAGGGTATTAAATTACCTAAAATTAGGTCGAAACTAATTGCAATAAATCGCTTCATATTCAATTAATTAAGGTAGATTGAAATTTCAATACTTTTTGAATGCAAATCAAATGTTATAATTAACTACAACCCTAATTTGATCAATTTAATATTCCTTGGTTTCATTCATGATATAATCCAATAATTAAAATAATAATAAAAATAATTGAAGTGATTGTTCGTATAAAAATATTTGAAATTTTAATAATTAAAATTATTGGTAAAATTAAAGCAATTTCTACGTCAAAAATTAAAACAATAATTGTAATTAAAAAAAAATCGTAAAGAAAAAGGAAGACGTGATGAAGATTTAGGGTCAAATCCGCATTCAAAAGGTGAACATTTTTCTCGGTCTGTTAATGTTTTTTTTGATAGAATTGATGCTAATATTATTACTACTCTAGAAATAATAATTAAAATTGAAGTTATAATAGCAATTGAAAAAATTATTTAACTACTAGATTAGTAGACCTTATGATTGGAAGTCAAATATACTTGTATACTATATAAATAATTAATTAATTAACCTCCTCATCAATAAATTGAAATATAAAGGAATAATCAAACAATATCAACAAAATGTCAATATCATGCAGCGGCTTCAAAACCAAAATGATGAATTTTTGAAAAGTGATTATTTAAATGTCAATTAAACATACTAATAAAAAGGTAGTTCCAATTAATACATGAATTCCATGAAAGCCAAATTCCATGTTGCCATAAAAAAAAGTAGATCCGTAAACTGAGTCTGCAATTGTAAAAGGGGCTTCAATATATTCGTATGCTTGTAAAATAGTAAAATAAATACCTAATAGTACTGTAAAAAATAATCCTTGTGTAGCTTGTGAATGATTTTCTTCTATTAAACTATGATGTGCTCATGTAACAGTTACTCCTGAAGCTAAAAGAATTGCTGTGTTTAGTAAAGGAATTTGGAATGGATTAAAAGGTTTAATTCCCATAGGCGGTCATGATGCTCCTAGTTCAATAGCAGGTGATAAACTTCTATGAAAAAAATCTCAAAAAAAAAGATATAGAAAATAATACTTCAGATAAAATAAATAAAATTATTCCTCATCGAAGACCTAAAGTAACAGAAATAGTATGTAATCCTTGAAATGTACCTTCACGTGATACATCTCGTCATCATTGATAAACAGTTAAGATAGTAATAATATTTCCTAATACAAATAATGAAATATCATATTGATGGAATCATTTTACTAAACCTGAAACTGAAGTTATAGCACCGATGGCTCCTGTTAAAGGTCATGGACTATAATCTACTAAGTGAAAAGGGTGATTAGCGTGTGTTGACATTAATTAACTTCTCTAGAATATAATGTTCTTAATACAGCAAATACATAAGATTGAATAATTGCTACTGATGATTCAAGAATTAATAAAGCAATTTGACCAATTAAAAGTAAAGATACAATTATATACGAAAGTGAAGGGCCCGTGTTCCCTAATAATGTTAGTAGTAAATGACCCCCAATTATATTAGCTGCTAATCGAACTGCTAAAGTTCCTGGACGAATTACATTACTAATTGCTTCAATGCAAACTATAAAAGGTATTAAAATTGCTGGGGTTCCTTGTGGCACTCAATGAGCAAACATATGTTGAGTATTATTATTTCATCCATAAATTATAAAACATAATCATAAAGGTAATGCTAAAGTTAAAGTTAATGTTAAATGACTTGTTCTTGTAAAAATATAAGGAAATAATCCTATGAAATTATTAATTAAAATTAATGAAAATAATGATACAAAAATAAAAGTTGATCCTGAGTGACTTGATGGTCCTAGTAATGTTTAAAATTCTTTATGAAGTGTTAATAAAATCGAATTTCAGAATACATGATAACGTGAGGGTATAAGTCAATATACTGATGGAATTATTAATAACCCTAAAAATGTTCTTATTCAATTTAATGATAAATTAAAAATTCTTGATGAATTGTCAAATACTGAAAATGGGTTAGTTATCATTTTCAATTTAATGACTTAGTTGATTTTTGTGAAATCTGAGTTTTAGGAGATTTAGGAATTATTGAATAATAATTTATTATTCTAAATAAAATAAAAGTAATTGAAAAAATAATAAATAAACTTAATCAACCAAGAGGGGCTATTTGTGGAATTAAAAAATATTAAATATTTTAATAATTTTAGTTTGACATACTAATGTTATATTTTAACTAATTTGTTTTCATTAGAAGTAAGTGTTAATTTACTATTAAGTGGTTTAAGAGACAAATACTTGCTTTCAGTCATCTAATGATGAATTTACTACATTTGTAATTCATTTAATAAAGTGATTAATAGGGATACTTTCAATTACAATTGGTATAAATCTGTGATTAGCACCACAGATTTCCGAACATTGCCCATAAAATAAACCTGGTCGATTTATTAAAAAATTAGTTTGATTTAAACGACCAGGAGTTCCATCACCTTTTACACCTAAAGAAGGAACTGTTCAAGAGTGAATTAAATCTGCTGCAGTTACTAAGATTCGAACTTGAGAATTTATAGGTAAAATTACTCGATTATCTACATCTAATAATCGAAATCCATCTGTAGTTAATTCATTTGTTGGAATTATATAAGAATCAAATTCTACATTTATAAAATCTGAGTATTCATAACTTCAATATCATTGATGTCCAATCGTTACTGAAGGTTCATTAATTTCATCTAATAAATATAATAATCGTAAAGAAGGAAATGCAATAAATAAAAGTACAATAGCTGGTAAAATTGTTCAAATTATTTCAATAGTTTGGCCATGTAATAAATTTCGATTTGTATAATTATTAAAAAATAATATAAATATTAAATAACCAACTAAAGTAGTAATTATTACTAAAATTATAAGTGTATGATCATGGAAGAATGTAAGTTGTTCTATAAGGGGAGAGGCACTATTTTGAAGGCCAAGAGCAGCTCATGTTGTCATTTATTTATAAATATTCTAATAAAAGTAAAATACTTTATATATGAAGCTTAAATCCATTGCACTAATCTGCCATAATAGAAATTTGTTAAAATAGGCAATTCAGAATATCTATGTTCTGCTGGAGGTGTATTTTGTAACCATTCAATTGAAGAATTTAATTGTATCGAATAAATTACTTGTCGTTGTGAAATTAAACTTTCTCAAATAATAAATAAGAAAAATAAAATCCCTAGTAATGAAATAGAAGATCCAATAGTTGAAATTACATTTCATGTAGTATAAGCATCTGGATAGTCTAAATATCGTCGAGGTATCCCTGCTAATCCTAAGAAATGTTGAGGGAAAAAGGTTAAATTTACACCGATAAATATAATTAAAAATTGAGTTTTTAATCATTTTGAATTTAAAATTAATCCTGTAAATAAAGGGTATCAATGAACAAATCCTGCCATAATAGCAAATACCGCTCCTATTGATAATACATAATGAAAATGTGCAACTACATAATAAGTGTCGTAAAGGATAATATCATCTGATGAATTAGCTAAAACAACTCCTGTTAAACCACCAACTGTGAATAGAAAAACAAATCCTAAAGTTCATAATATAGCTGGGGAATAATTTAATTGAGTTCCATGTAGTGTAGCTAGTCAGCTAAAAATTTTAATTCCTGTGGGTACAGTAATAATTATAGTTGCTGAAGTAAAATATGCTCGTGTATCAACATCTATTCCTACTGTAAATTTATGATGTGCTCATACAATAAAACCAAGAAGGCCAATTGCTATTATTGCATAAATTATCCCTAATGAACCAAAAGTTTCCTTTTTTTCCGTATTCTTGACTAATAATGTGAGAAATTATTCCGAATCCAGGTAAAATTAAAATATAAACTTCTGGATGACCAAAAAATTAAAATAAGTGTTGGTATAAGATTGGGTCTCCCCCACCGGCTGGGTCAAAGAATGAAATATTTAAATTTCGATCTGTTAAAAGTATTGTAATAGCTCCCGCTAATACTGGTAAAGACAGTAGTAATAATAATGCAGTTATTGGTAAGGGCTAAGCTCAGGACCTTACCGGGGTCACACAGGGCGGATCGTGAACGGCCTACTCCGATAGGTTAGCTGCGAATAACCAATAAGCAGTCCCAGACCAAGAGCGGCAGGAGGCGAGGGCCTGATTTAAAAGATCAGAAATGCTTGATGAATCTCCTGTGTCCGGGCGAACAGATGCCGCCCCCCCAAAAAGCATCCCAGGATTGAGACCAGTTAGATCCTGTTCATGGCATACTGGAGCATGTATACGATTAGTCTGATATTGGGCTGGCGAGAGCAGTATTCCGCCACTTTAGTATGTGAGGGTGACACCTCACAGAAATGGCTGGTGGGCTAATGCTGCGATCGCCTTCGTCTCGTTAAAACCCTGGCAGGTCTTCAAGTACGTTCAATACACGTCGCCATTTAGTTGGCCGCACAGGTCCAGTTGAGATTTACTCCTGGTTTTGCGCTGTCTTGGCTCTGAACACAATATCCCATAAGGACTTGTGTCAACCCTCGCGATGGCCTGCTCCTTTGAGAGAAGGGAACTTCGGGACACTTAAAAGCGACTGTGCTACGTGTGGAGATAGCGGCTTGAAGCGGAGACCCAATTGACTGAAAATGATTAAAACAAAACCAATAAACGAAACGAACGTCGATGATACGGAGGAAGAATGCAGCGCATTCAGGAAGAGCAGTAGAGTCGTGCGCTCCCCGCCACAAACTCCTCTGCAGGCAAATTCCGGCACCACGAGCACGGAGAAAGCCGCCGGCGTGGCGCAGAAGGCTACACCTTGCCAAACGGCAACTCCCGGCAGCCGGGATAGTCGTCTTCAAACGCCGGCTGCTGCAAACAGCGACAAGCATGTCACCGCAAGCTTGGGAACTTGCGAAGGCAATGAAGATGAGCAATTGGCCCAGATTCGGCTTGTCCTGAAGAAGATGCAGAGCGCTGTGTCTAAGCAAAAGAATGTGTCCATGGACATAAAAACAGGTATGGCCCAAATCGAGGAGAGCTTAAATATATTAAGCTACCTCCGAGAGCAGCGCCGGAAGGGGCCTACCCTTTCCGAGCTGCGGAAGGCTGGCCCTGGCTCGCAAAAGAGAGCTCGAACTCGATCCGACTCCCCTACAGGCGAGCCGGAAAAGAAGAAAAATACTACTGCTAATAATAATAATAGTAGTAAAAACATTATTATTAATAATCCTAATAATAATGGCAATAATAACAACAATGCACAGAAAACCGTACCAGACAATCAATGGAAAACGGTTGGAAAAAGCAGAAAGCCCAAGCCAGGGCCAGCGCCAGGTGAACCCTTGGTCAATAAGGGCGAGGCGACCAGCCGCAAAAAAAAGAAGAGGGTGAGAAAAAAGAAGAGTCTCGCCAAATTAATAATTAAGCCAGCTGAAGGCAAAACCTATGCAGAGGTGCTGGGAACGATACGCGGTAAGCTCCAACCCGAGAAGACGGAGACCGTAATTCGATCTGTTCGGAAAACCCGCGAAGGCGGCGTGCTCATCGAAATGGAGCGCTGTGGCAACCACACAGCATTTAAGGAAAATGTGTGCACTGCCATTGGCCAGCTTGGAGACGCCCGTATTCTCACTAGACGTTTACGTCTAGAAGTTCTGGGCATGGACTGCCTAACCACGGCCCCAGAAGTGGAGAACGCTATACGCGGGGAGTTAGGAGACAAGATGAATGGCCAACTTCGCGTCTCTCTCCTCGCTGTAAACTCGCGAGAACAAAGAATGGCCGTGGTGGAAATCGATGAACTGCCAGGCCGGACTCTTATTGAAAAGGGGAAGCTGCGAGTAGGTTGGATTATCTGCCGCGTCCGAGAGCGCGCGGATGTCCAAAGGTGTTTCCGCTGTCTGGGGTATGGCCACAAAAAGGCGGCATGCAAAGGCCCAGACAGAAGCAGTTCATGCTGGAAATGTGGTCAGCAGGGCCACATAGCCTCTGCGTGTAAAGAAAGCCCAAGCTGCTACCTGTGCTCGGCAGGAGATGGACAGAAAAATTCCCATCACCTGCCCGGGTCGGGAGCGTGCAAGGCCTTCAGGGATGCCCTTGCTGAGGCTAAGACAAAGCTTGGGAGAATATGATTAAATTTATACAAGGCAATATGAACAGGAGTAGGGTAGCTGATGACCTGCTGGACCAATTGGTTCTTGAACAAAGAGCAGACGCTGTCATCATCAGTGAACCCTATAGAACAAAAGCAACCTGGCATGTTGACCAATCAGGCTCGGCCGCGATATGGATTGCTAACCCCAACCATCGCGCAGAGAGCAGCGGGGTAGGACGCTGCTACGTCTGGGTTAAAATGGCGCAAATCACTGTGGTGAGCTGCTACCTGTCTCCAAACGACACAGTCCCTGTCTTCAGGGGAAAGCTCGAAGACCTTGAAGACGAATTGCGCGATATAACCGGCCACATAATTGTTGCTGGAGATTTCAACGCAAGAGGCGTGGAATGGGGTATGCCCCAAACAAACACCAGGGGAAGACTGGTCCTTGAAATGGCAGCCCGCATTGGCCTGACCATCCTCAACACCGGAACGACCCCTACATATCGAAGGCCGGGTTTTGGATACTCTATCCCCGACATAACCCTGGTCTCAGAAAGCCTTCTCCGAAGGGCTGACGGATGGAGAGTGATGGAAGACCTGAGTGGTAGCGACCACAACTACATCACCTTCCAAGTCACTGACATCACGCGAGGGCAAACACGTAGTATCCCTCGCAGGAAACCAGGATGGAACCCGTCTAGGGTCGATGTTCGCAAGTTCGATACGTCACTCCTAGCAGATTGCCAAGGCATTTCACCCACAACGGGAGAGATCCACAACAGGGAGTCTTGTACTAAGCTGGTCGAAGAAACTATGCGCTGCATTCACCGGGCATGCAAAGCCTCAATGCCACAGAGGAGAGCATGGTCAGGTAAAAAGCAGGTATACTGGTGGAATGACCGAATTGCTGAGCTGCGAAGGGCCTGCCATAGAATGCGGAGACTCGCAACGCGCGCTCGTGGTAGACCCGAGGCGCTGACCAGAGCAGCAGCCTACAAAAGCGCAAAGAAAGCACTTGGGGCCGAGATACAGAAGAGCAAACGGAACTGCTGGAAAGCGCTATGCGACGAAGTGGATCGCGATCCCTGGGGCCAGGGATACAAAATAGTGATGAAAAAGTTCCATACATCATCACAGGCGATGGATGAGGCCCGAGTTAAGAATATAGTGGATGCGCTATTTCCCACACACCCACTAAGAGCCGACACAGTGTTCGTCGAGGAGCAAGCCGAGGCACCACTGTTTTCGACAGACGAGCTGAAGCTAGCCCTGCGAAGCATGAAAGCCGGCAAGGCTCCAGGCCCAGATGGCATACCAGCGGAGGCAATCAGGTTAGCAGCGGAAACGAGCCCTGATCTTCTGCTTAACATGTACAACAGCTGCCTTAGGGCCCGGGTTTTCCCAAGCCAATGGAAGAAGGCGAGACTGGTGCTTATACCCAAGGGCAAAGGGGACCCAAACTCTCCTTCATCCTTCCGGCCACTCTGCATGCTAGACACAGCAGGCAAAATGATGGAGAGTCTGCTCAAAATACGCTTGACGTCAGCCATAGAAAGCGAGGGAGGCCTTTCACCCCGACAACATGGCTTCAGGAAGGGACACTCAACTATAGGAGCAATTGGCGAAGTAGTCGAGGCGGTACATAAGGCCGAAGAAGCCTGCCACCAGGCGCGGCCAATAGTGCTGCTAGTCACACTGGACGTCAAGAACGCCTTCAACTCGGCAAGATGGGACGATATGCTGGAGGCCTTGGAACGGTCATTCAAGGTTCCAGCATTCTTGCTAGATATGATCCGGCACTACCTCAGAGACCGTTGGCTTTTGTACGACACAACACAAGGTCAGAGAAAGAGACGTATAACCGGCGGAGCGGCACAGGGGTCTGTACTTGGCCCGGACCTCTGGAACGCCACGTATGACAGTCTGTTGCGCACGGAAATGCCGGAGAGCGCCTTCCTTGTCGCCTTCGCGGACGACGTGGTAGCCGTCATAACAGCAAGAAATGTCCAGCTAGCACAGCTCAAGCTAAACCAGGTCATGCGCAACGTCAGTGGATGGATGAGCGATCACGGTCTGCAACTGGCTACAGCCAAAACGGAGATCGTGCTCCTCACCAGGAAACGGATCCCAACAATTATAAATATAATGGTCGGACCTCAACCCGTGACGACTTCTAGGTCTACAAAATACCTAGGGGTGAAGCTTGACAGCAAACTCACATTCTGGGAACACATCCATGGAGTATGTGAAAAAGCTGCGCAGAGCACGGCGGCTCTAAGCCGGCTGATGGCAAACGTGGGCGGCCCGAAGCCATGCCGCAGGAAGCTTCTGATGACAGCGGTCCAATCGGTGCTCCTGTACGGGGCAGAAATATGGGCTGACGCATTGAAAGTCAAAAAATACCGGGTTCAAATGTCTTCGGTACAGCGCAGAGGGGCACTACGCATTGCTTCTGCATACCGTACAGTGTCCGCGGACGCGGTTCTAGTTATTTCTGGCGTCATGCCAATTGAGCTACTTGCTTACGAGCGAAAAGAGATTTACAATCTCAGTGCCGAGATAGGTCGAGCAGCTGCCGCGGCAAGGGCGCGCGAGCAACTGATCCAGCAGTGGCAACAAAACTGGAACGCGAGCACAAAAGGTCGATGGACACACTCCCTGATAGCCGACCTTCAAACATGGCTGAACAGACCACATGGGGAAGTCGATTTCTACCTGACGCAATTCCTCACCGGTCATGGTTACTTCCGAGAATATCTTCATAGAATGGGAAGGGTGGACTCACCGTTCTGTCACTACTGTGGAAACGTCGAAGATAACGTGTACCACACATTCTTCACCTGCGAACACTTCTTGATTTCGCGCAGAATGTTGGAAGAAAGACACGGAGACATTACTCCGGACAACATAGTTGGGATAATGATTTCCAGCGCAGAAAAGTGGGAAGCAGTTGCGAGATACGTGAAATTCGTACTCCGCTGCAAACGAGAGGACGGTTGTCTACTGAGGACACCCGAATGAAACGCCCCTACAAAAGAGCAGCCCCAAGGCTCTAACAGCGCGCTCCTGCATCTGAAGACATGCAGAATTGCGGTGCCAGATGCGGGATTCTTGCGCGGGCGGTGGGAGTTTGGGTTTTAGTGGGTAGCCCAACACGCTTCGGTGGGAGTCCCACACTCGGGGAAGGTAGTATAGAGACTAGCGCCCCCGGCCAGTGCATAAAGCATTTCCCTCTCCTACGAAAAAAAAAAAATAAAAATAAAAAATAATGCAGTTAATACAACTGCTCATACAAATAAAGGTATTCGATCAAATGTAATTCCAACTGATCGTATATTAATAACTGTTGTAATAAAATTAACTGCCCCTAAAATAGAAGAAATTCCTGCTAAGTGTAGAGAAAAAATAGCTAAGTCAACAGATGCCCCTCCATGAGCAATAACAGATGAAAGAGGGGGGTAAACTGTTCAACCTGTTCCAGCCCCATTTTCTACTATACTACTAACTAGTAGTAATGTAAGAGAAGGGGGTAGTAATCAAAAACTTATATTGTTTATTCGAGGAAATGCTATATCTGGTGCTCCTAATATTAAAGGCACTAATCAATTTCCAAATCCACCAATTATAATAGGTATTACTATAAAAAAAATTATAACAAAAGCATGCTCCTGGTTGTCCTAATTCAGCTCGAATTAGAATTCTAAGAGCGGTCCCCACTAATCCGGCTCAAGCTCCAAAGATAAAATATAAAGTTCCAATATCTTTGTGATTTGTTGAAAATAGTCATTGTCGCGATTAAATGGCTGAATTTAGGCGATAGACTGTAAATCTATTTATAAGAATTAATTCTTTTTAATCAATTAGGCTTTATAGTCACAATAATGACATTAGACTGCAATTCTAAAGGAGTAAAATAATTACAAAGGCTTAAGAGATTTAACTTATATTTATAACTTTGAAGGTTATTAGTTTTTTTAACTTAAAACCTTTTTATAAATATTTAGACAGTTAAATTTATTTGTAATTAAAAAATAAAATAAATTAAAGAAATTAAAATTAATCTAAACGTTGAAATAAAAGAAAAAAATAATGTACATTTAAATGAAAAATTATTTATTTGTATATTATTAATTCAATTATTTTCAGAATAATTTAATATAAATGCAGCAAAACATAAACGTAGGTAAAAAAATAATGTAATTAAAGTTATTATAGTTATAATTGTTATTAAAATATATTGATTATTAACAATTAATAATTGAATAACTAATCATTTTGGTAAAAATCCAATAAACGGCGGAAGTCCACCTAAAGATAATAAATTAAAGAATAAACACATTTTTAAAGCTTTTGAATTAAAAAATTAATTAAAAACTTGATTAATATGATATATTTTAAAATTATTGAATATAAAAATTAATCTAAAAGATAAAAATGAATATATAGAAAAATAAATTAATCAAGTTGATTCACTAGCTTGTATAGCAGTTAATATTCAACCTAAATGACTAATTGAAGAGAAAGCTATTAATTTACGAAGAGAAGTTTGGTTTAATCCTCCCAATGAGCCTATTACTGTTGAAAGAATAATTACTAAATAAATAAAATTTCTTCAATTAGTATAAGAAATTAATACAAGAGGAGCAATTTTTTGCCATGTTATTAAAATTTGTGCATTTATTCATGATAAGCCTTCTATTACATTTGGGAATCAAAAACGGAATGGTGCTGCTCCACTTTTTAAGAGTAAAGATGAATGAATAATTAAATTATTAAATATTAAATTATTTTGAATTGTTGGGAAATTATTTATATATATTAGAATAATAGCAAACAATAATACAGCAGAGGCAATTGCTTGTGTTAAAAAATACTTAAGGGAGGCTTCTCTTGATATTAAATTATTATATCTTATTAGGGGGGTAAAAGATAATAAATTAATTTCTAAACCTATTCAAGCACTTTACAAGAATTAGACGAGATGGTAATTATTGTTCCTACTATTAAAATAAAAAAAATATAATTTTAGCAGTATTATTAAAAATTAAAAAGAAAAGGATTGTAAACCTTTATAAATGGGGTATGCACCCATAAATAAAAATACATTTTTCTTCGTTTTGCTTCATTTTTTCTACAATTCCTATCAAACGAAAGTAACAACAAAAAATGAAGTTTCAGGAATTATGTGGAAGTGTGGAAGTTTCCCCTTTTTAAAGCGAAGCGCATAGTGGAAAAAACCTTTTTGTTTAAAAAACTGCCTACTCGATTATTCATTTTACTGTTAGGAGATGCTATTGCTTTGTTTAATATTCGTAAAAAATAAAAATCGATTCCTGGCCCCAGCAACATGGACGTTTTTGCAGGCAATGGCAAATTACCTTATGTAATTCTGGTATGATTGAAAGTGCTGCAACATATTTTTTTTTTTGACAACCAGATGCTCTTTCGCTTATGATTGTCATTGTGCCATGATGTTATTTCCATTTTTGTAAAGTTCTTTACGAAACTTCCAATTGCTCTAAATTTAACTTACATTTTTCAGATTTACAGTTTTGGTGTCTTCAAACTAAAAAAAAAGCACCAAAAAACGCACCAAGCACCAAAATCAAAAATTTTCGCGTGTTAAATTAAGAAAAGCACTAAATTTAGTGCGAAAAGCACTAAGTTGGCAACAGTGCTTATGAGCTCCAATTCATATTGCTAACTTGCTTCGTTTCGCTTACAATTATGAATCTGAAAGGCTTGTGAATAAACGCAATAGCTCATTTGTTCCAGTGTTGCCACAAAAATATTACCAAATTCCTCAAAAACAAATGCAAAATCCTCAAAATCCGAACGAATTACTCAAAATTTTCTTTTTACAGATGTGAGTATTGTGTACTGCATACTATTTATAGGTACTTAGTATAAAAATTAATTACGTTCTCCAGTTCAACTGGTACATTTGTTCTTGAGGTTCAAACAAAGTATCACCGTTTTTAACACCCTTTTATTAGCTTCACCTGTATGTTTGTATGTTTGGAACCGACTCCTTTGGACTCGATTTTGACCCACTTTAAACGGACAGATTTAATTCAAGCTTTGTACACTTATCAAGAATCAGCGACAATATAATAATTTCATAAATTTATCTCATTATCCTGATTAGGATCGCCAGGATTAAATAATTTCCTCACACAGCCTCTGTGTGAGAGCAAGTGAGACAACTACGCTGTCTGCGCATGCGTACCGTCTACTTACTTTCCGACTGGAGCACTCGGCTTATTAGTGTTAATACATTCTATCCCTATCAGTTGCACAGTTGGCCAAGCGGGCTAAGGCGCAAGTCGTAGGCGCGAGACAACGAACTTACCAGACAGGATTTCAAATCCCGTCTATGGCTGAAAATAAATGATGTAACGCTATCTTCCACTGCTTGACCGCGGTACTGATATTAATTGCAAAGATGAATTTGGCAATACGCCACTTCTTTTAGCAGTAGAAAATATTCATTTCGATGCTGTACGAGCATTATTCAATCGCGGAGCTGATTGTGAAAAATAATTTAAATGTTACACTACTATTATTGTGAAAAAGTGTGGGTTGCTCGATAGACGAAAAATATGTCAAAGAGCGCCCCACGCTTTTTCACGAAAGCTTCGTGACAACCACATTATTGATATTTGACTGGAACTTCGACGTTACACGTTCAGCTTTCCCTTTCAATTTTCAATACATTCACATTTTCCACTAACCCACTCTTATTCTGCTACGGAATGGGAAACTTGTTTTCAATCATGATAAAAATATAGTAAGGTAGAACCGCTGAGAGTCACTTTTAAAATTCTTGACGTTACCAAACAATTTAATTTTTAAATTTACTCACAAACTCACACACACATTTTTATTTTCACTTTTATATGATTTTAAAATGTTGGCAAACTTAAAATAAAAAATCATGGCCGACAAATTGAGAGAACGGTTCTACCTTGCTATGTTTTTATCATGCTTTCAATCTTTCCTTTCAATTAAGTTTTAATTTTGCTTCAATTTTGATCACCTATTCAGCATTGACAGGCGAATTTCGAGAAAACAAGAAAATTATTAGGCTTTTGAATGCTAAAAAGTTAACATACAATGCAATTTAGAATAGCAAGTGGCCTTTAAAAGCGGATTAGTTGGTTGTTTTCTTGAGGACGGCGCGTTGACAATGAGATTGCTTCTCAGAGTGAATTCAGCCTACCAAATGGCCTTCAATTGGAAAAGACGTCTCCGAGCCGTTGGCCACAAAACGGGGTTTCAGACAGCGCGACTCCCTTTCATCTGACTTCTTTAATCTGATGTTGGAGAAGATAATAAGAGCTGCAGAACTGAACCGCTCAGGAACAATTTACTATAAGAGCGTGCAATTGCTGGCTTATGCCGATGACATCGACATCATCGCTAACAAAAACCGCGAAGTCTGTTCTGCCTTTTCCAAGTTGGATAGGGAAGCAAAGCGAATTGGTCTGGTGGTAAACGAGGACAAGACGAAGTATCTCCTGTCATCAAACAAACAGTCAGCACATTCGCGCCTTGGCACCCACGTCACTGTTGACAGTTACAATTTCGAGAAAGTAGAGAATTTCGTTTACTTGGGAACCAGCATTAACACCGATAATAATGTCAGCATTGAAAGCCAACGTAGAATCACTCTTGCCAACAAGTGCTACTTTGGACTGAGTAGGCAATTCAGGAGTAAAGTCCTCTCTCGACGTACGAAAACCGCGCTCTATAAGTCACTCATCATGCCCGTGCTGGTATATGGCGCAGAAGCATGGACAATGACAACATCCGATGAGGCGGCTCTTGGAGTGTTTGAGAGAAAGATTTTGCGGAAGATTTACGGGCCTTTACGCGTTGGCGACGGCGAGTACCGCAGACGATGGAACGATGAGCTGTATGAGCTTTACAACGATATGGACATAGTGCAGCGAATTAAAATACAGCGGCTCCGCTGGCTTGGTCATGTCGTTCGAATGGACACCGACGCTCCAGCTCTGAAAGTATTCAACTCGGAACCCGCTGGTGGTAACAGAGGAAGAGGGAGGCCCCCACTGCGATGGAAAGATCAGGTAGAGAAGGACTTGGCTTCACTTGGCGTTTCCAATTGGTGTCAGTTGGCACAGAGGAGAAACGACTGGCGTGCTTTGCTGAACTCGGCCATAATCGCTTAGGCGGTTACAGCGCCAAAAAAGAAGAAGAAGAAGAATGGCCTTCAATTTTTATGATTTTTGACAAGCAATGTGTGTAAGAAAATGAAAGGCAAGGTTGATCGTGTGTCGTTAGCGTTAAAGCAAAAGTCGAGCTAATAACAATAATAATATCCCAACGGTTTTTACCCTCCATTCCAGCCCATCCGCACGAGGGGCGCAGTCCGCATGACGTACGGAACCAATATTTCATATTAAATTGCTTGCTAGTATGTACTCGGATGTATTTTAAAGGTGTTATTTATTTTTATTTTTTGATGTGTATACATCTTTGATTTCGGTAGGGGTAAAATTTGCGAAGCTGTAACGCATATCCCAGCACAAAATTTCGAAGGGCTTAGCATGTGTATTTCAGCATAAACTTTTTATTTCCATTAGAAGCACCCTGTGTTTTATTGCTATTGTAAATGGTTGCATACATTTAGGCATATGCATAGTAAGAGAAAATGCGCTACAATTGATTATTACTTCCGATTATTTAAACTCCGCACATGCATACGGCCTTGTACCTATGTATGTACATAAATATATATGGACTCATTTGTTGCAACTGGGCATGAATCACGTAACTTTGAAACGATAGTCGTTCAAACGATAATGACAAACCAATGTTGTCAAAACACTGATTTATGCATTTATGTTGCTGTTACGTGTTACTGTTAAGTGAAGCAAAACTGGAATCGAGTTGACGATATCGCACAAACGATCAAACAGTTTTTGATTTTTATGAAGCAAGACAATCTCGACACGATATCGTTCAGACGATTGCCGTCATACGTGATTCATGCCCTGGTTTTGATATTCGTAGATGTTTTTAGGCATAGGATTAGTAGTCTATTTTGATAAAAAATCAAGGCGA
>NW_023458718.1:137228-139788 GCF_013731165.1 Rhagoletis pomonella
ACGTAATTAATTTTTATACTAAGTACCTATGAATAGTATGCAGTACATAATACTCACATCTGTAAAAAGAAAATTTTGAGTAATTCGTTCGGATTTTGAGGATTTTGCATTTGTTTTTGAGGAATTTGGTAATATTTTTGTGGCAACACTGGAACAAATGAGCTATTGCGTTTATTCACAAGCCTTTCAGATTCATAATTGTAAGCGAAACGAAGCCAGTGAGCAATATGAATTGGAGCTCATAAGCATTTTTGCCAACTTTGTGCTTTTCGCACTAAATTTAGTGCTTTTCTTAATTTAACACGCGAAAATTTTTGATTTTGGTGCTTGGTGCGTTTTTTGGTGCTTTTTTTTAGTTTGAAGACACCAAAACTGTAAATCTGAAAAATGTAAGTTAAATTTAGAGCAATTGGAAGTTTCGTAAAGAACTTTACAAAAATGGAAATAACATCATGGCACAATGACAATCATAAGCGAAAGAGCATCTGTTTGTCAAAAAAAAAATATGTTGCAGCACTTTCAATCATACCAGAATTACATACGGTAATTTGCCATTGCCTGCAAAAACGTCCATGTTGCTGGGACCAGGAATCGATTTTTAGACCCTTAATTTGGGGCTGAATTTGTTATATTTTTTACGAATATTAAACAAAGCAATAGCATCTCCTAACAGTAAAATGAATAATCGAGTAGGCAGCTTTTTTTACACAAAACGATTTTTTCCACTATGCGCTTCACTTTAAAAAGGGGAAACTTCCACACTTCCACATAATTCCTGAAACTTCATTTTTTGTTGTTACTTTCGTTTGATAGGAATTGTAGAAAAAATGAAGCAAAACGAAGAAAAATTTATATTTAAACAGCGCAAATCTAAGCGGAACGCCAACGCGGGGCACAGCTGCAAATTAGAAAATAAGAACAAAAATGATTACGCCGCGTCGTTTGGACGAATATATTTGAATTTATAGTAAACAGAATAAATTCGACCGCCGAGCAAGAAACATTAATTTTTATTAATTTGAATCGGCATGAAATTTTAAATGCATGCAAAGTCCATTAACTCCTCCAATAAAAAATTTGGTGCTTTTTTCGAGTAAAAACGCGATTTTTCTTGGGTTTTAGTGCTTTTTCAAACTCAAAACTTGGCAACACTGCTCATAAGCCAAACACTTGTGATTACTTGCTCAGCACAAGCTCACTAGCTCACAAGCCGGCGCTCTCTTCTTCATAACAATAACCGTGGAAACACAATGCCGGCGAACGACGAAAATTTATTCAAAATTAGAACACCCGCCGGCATATGAAGTTGAACACAGCCAAAGCGAAATGCGAAATTCGCTCGGCGGCGTTTCGTGGCGATAGATTTATTTCTATCGCTCTGCTGGGCGATGGCGGCAGTACATGCTAAAGGTGGCCGTATGTTTTTTTACTTTCAAAACTTTACAAGAATCCAGCATGTAACACGAATTATTTTTGATGGTTTAAAAATAAAGTGATCGATTCGTTAAATCTGGCTTAAAATAAAATAATTTATAATAATTTCAGTAAAAAAACTGTGGTGAAGTCTTTATGGGGATAAAGTTTCCAGAGGTGAAATTTTAAGTACCACATAATTTCTTACACCCAGGGTTGCTTTTCAGCAGTAATGAAAGAAACTTAAGAAATATTAACAAAAAAATGCATATATGCATTAATTTTAGAAAAAAATCCCATATAATGTATGTGCTCTGATTAATAATATTAAAAAATGTATTAGAACCATCCTTCAATGTTATATTTGATACAAATTATTTTTGCTACTGAAGACTTAAAATTACATCCCTGGTCCTTGTTCTTTCTGTATTGCATTGTGGAGAATACACATTTCTCAGAAATTTGACAACAAAACAAAATGAAGGGAGTATTTTATTTTCCAATTTTTGCGATTTCTATTGTTTAATGTAAATTTTATGTATTTGTAGGATATTTTGAGGCAACAAAGAAGGAAGTTGGAAAATGAAGTTATTAGTATAAAGTAGCATCTCAGACACATTTGGAAAATTATGCCTTTAAGCAAGATGGAATTTGGGAAAGCAAGTGCCTGGTTGCAGCATATCTATGTATTAAAAAAGTAATTAATTAAATTAAATTGTGTTTAATAGAAATGTTATAAATCGCGTGGCGTTATTTAAGATGTGCTCCGAATATTTGGCGAACTTTTTTTTCGCCTTCTCAACGTGCTAAGTGACAAGATAAGATGACTGCCACCACGGCCGGTAAGAAGCCCGAAGAAAAGGTAAAACTACCTTCCAGGAAGCTGCCTGCTGTCCCCGAGTCGAAGATGAAGCTAAGAAAGAAGCAGGTCAGCAAACGTGCTACCCTGATCAAGCGTAAACTAAAGCGCTCTGCTGTGATTGCACTCTGCAAGCGTGAAAACTTGGAGCATGCTGAGAAATATCAAGCAAAATATCTCTTGATGAACCCCGTGAGATGAAGTTGTGCCCGCAGAATGGCTTTTGTGATCTTTATCTGCGGTATCAACAAAGTTGCACCAAAAGTGCGTAAAGTTTTACTGTGGTTC
>NW_023458718.1:139888-142049 GCF_013731165.1 Rhagoletis pomonella
GAACCACAGTAAAACTTTACGCACTTTTGGTGCAACTTTGTTGATACAAAAGCCATTCTGCGGGCGCAACTTCATCTCACGGGGTTCATCAGGAGATATTTTGCTTGATATTTCTCAGCATGCTCCAAGTTTTCACGCTTGCAGAGTGCAATCACAGCACAGCGCTTTAGTTTACGCTTGATCAGCGTAGCACGTTTGCTGACCTGCTTCTTTCTTAACTTCATCTTCGACTCGGGGACAGCAGGCAGCTTCCTGGAAGGTAGTTTTACCTTTGCTTCGGGCTTCTTACCGGCCGTCGTGGCAGTCATCTTATCTTGTCACTTAGCACGTTGAGAAGGCGAAAAAAAAGTTCGCCAAATATTCGGAGCACATCTTAAATAATGCCACGCGATTTATAACATTTCTATTAAACACAATTTAATTTAATTAATTACTTTTTTAATACATAGATATGCTGCAACCAGGCACTTGCTTTCCCAAATTCCATCTTGCTTAAAGGCATAATTTTCCAAATGTGCCTGAGATGCTACTTCATACTAATAACTTGATTTTCCAACATCCTTCTTTGTTGCCTCAAAATATCCTAAAAATACATAAAATTTACATTAAACAATAGAAATCGCAAAAATTGGAAAATAAAATACTCCCTTCATTTTGTTTTGTTGTCAAATTTCTGAGAAATGTGTATTCTCCACGATGCAATACAGAAAGAACAAGGACCAGGGATGTAATTTTAAGTCTTCAGTAGCAAAATTAATTTGTATCAAATATAACATTGAAGGGTGGTTCTAATACATTTTTTAATATTATTAATCAGAGTACATACATTATATGGCATTTCTTTAAAAAATTAATGCATATATGCATTTTTTTTTAATATTTCTTAAGTTTCTTTCATTACTGCTGAAAAGCAACCCTGGGTGTAAGGAATTATGTGGTACTTAAAATTTCACCTCTGGAAACTTTATCCCCATAAAGACTTCACCACAGTTTTTTTACTGAAATTATTATAAATTATTTTATTTTAAGCCAGATTTAACGAATCGATCACTTTATTTTTAAACCATCAAAAATAATTCGTGTTACATGCTGGATTCTTGTAAAGCTTTGAAAGTAAAAAAACATACGGCCACCTTTAGCATGTACTGCCGCCATCGCCCAGCAGAGCGATAGAAATAAATCTATCGCCACGAAACGCCGCCGAGCGAACTTCGCATTTCGCTTTGGCTGTGTTCAACTTCATATGCCGGCGGGTGTTCTAATTTTGAATAAATTTTCGCCGTTCGCCGGCATTGTGTTTCCACGGTTATTGTTATGAAGAAGAGAGCGCCGGCTTGTGAGCTAGTGAGCTTGTGCTGAGCAAGTAATCACAAGTGTTTGGCTTATGAGCAGTGTTGCCAAGTTTTGAGTTTGAAAAAGCACTAAAACCCAAGAAAAATCGCGTTTTTTCTCGAAAAAAGCACCAAATTTTTTATTGGAGGAGTTAATGGACTTTGCATGCATTTAAAATTTCATGCCGATTCAAATTAATAAAAATTAATGTTTCTTGCTCGGCGGTCGAATTTATTCTGTTTACTATAAATTCAAATATATTCGTCCAAACGACGCGGCGTAATCATTTTTGTTCTTATTTTCTAATTTGCAGCTGTGCCCGCGTTGCCGTTCCGCTTAGATTTGCGCTGTTTAAATATAAATTTTTCTTCGTTTTGCTTCATTTTTTCTACAATTCCTATCAAACGAAAGTAACAACAAAAAATGAAGTTTCAGGAATTATGTGGAAGTGTGGAAGTTTCCCCTTTTTAAAGTGAAGCGCATAGTGGAAAAAATCGTTTTGTGTAAAAAAAGCTGCCTACTCGATTATTCAGTTTACTGTTAGGAGATGCTATTGCTTTGTTTAATATTCGTAAAAAATATAACAAATTCAGCCCCAAATTAAGGGTCTAAAAATCGATTCCTGGTCCCAGCAACATGGACGTTTTTGCAGGCAATGGCAAATTACCGTATGTAATTCTGGTATGATTGAAAGTGCTGCAACATATTTTTTTTTTGACAAACAGATGCTCTTTCGCTTATGATTGTCATTGTGCCATGATGTTATTTCCATTTTTGTAAAATTCTTTACGAAACTTCCAATTGCTCTAAATTTAACTTACATTTTTCA
>NW_023458718.1:142149-144202 GCF_013731165.1 Rhagoletis pomonella
TTCATTCACCAGGATCTTGAAAACTGACCAAATCGGCGTGATCAAGTCCATGGTCCTTTATTATTATATAAACATCCGAAAACATTAAAACGTTTGAAAAAAAAACCTCGTCTCACTTGTTTGTATTTTTCACTAGATTGCTGAAGTAATGAAGAATTGAAAACTCATAAGGGAATATTATAGTTTTTGTAAGTTTTATCTTAATATCTTAAAAACTTGTAGACTTATTGAAAAATTATAAAAGAACATGAGGTACTAAACTTAATAACCTTTAATTTGATATACCGTGCTGTTTATAACAATTAACGCATTCCATAGATATTACAGGCCAAAGTTTCATTTTCAAAATTCATACCCTTTGATTCAATTGCGCGGGCTAAAGATAAGTTTTAAATTAATCTTTCGTGGCCAATAACAATTGGCTTAGACCTAAGACATCGTAATATTACTATTACAATACGGACAAATGCCTTTTATTTTCCCCCATACAAAATCGACCCAGCCTAATACATATGTATGGATGATATAATAGCGCTCTGATCTAATACTTTTCGTTTAAAATCCTGTAAAAGTATCAAAAAGTAAAATCACTCTATGAAGTGAGAGTATACAGTATGGGAACAAAAAAGAATCGAGTAAAATCTTGCAAATTCATTCTCTTCACAACTCTCCATAAATCGATCTCATTTACATGGTTTTGGAGTACGGGATCATTTTTCCTGTAACTTCCTGCAAGTTCGTATAAAAACCTGTAAGTTCATTGAGTACTGGATCAGAGCTAATACGAGATTGCACAAAGAGAAGACGACAGTAAGACGAAATGCCGAACAAATGAATTTAGCTTCCCCTTTTGCAAACGAAAAATGGTATGTTATATGTATTCATTACTTTAACGTAAACCTAGCGACAGATGAAGCAGAACGACAGATCATATTCCTAAAAGAAAAACTAAATTTAAGAATATATAAAAAATAGAAAAGCTCAAACTACAATTTCAAAACCAGTAATTTATGCGTTGTTTTCGAGATATTTTAACGTCCTTGAGTCACAAGTATACAAGTATCATATTTTATCAATCATACCGATAACTTCATGTATCAAAAGAATTAAAAATGAAAATGAATAAAAATAAATCAATCAGCAAAATGAATAAAATTAAGTAAAATTAATGTTTAATTTCTAACCTGACCTACATGTGTATGCATTTAGCTGAATCGCCTAATAATAGGTTTACATATAAAAAGATTATCCTCATTTTCGAGCTAAACTCCTTAAGAAAGAGAGATTAGCCCTACAAAATTATAATTATAAAATAATCGCAGATTAAACCGATAACTTTTTGGTGTCCAACCTAGTTTTATCGATTATACTTGCGAAGAAGAGGAGGAATCTCAAATGTAAAAGTAAACAAAAATCGACGCTAGCAAGGAAAAGAGGTTTGTAAACGTATTTTTAATAAAATTTTAAGTTAAAATATATTTAAATAGCACAATATGTGTAGCAGACAGCGCAAAAGTGACCAGGGTGGCATAGAGAAGAAGCTTAACTTTTCCTCGAGTTGTGAGAATAACAAACACAACCAATTTAATCTCGTTAGCTAGCTTTGATTGAGATTATATTTAAATGTAAATGTACTTTAATGCTTTGCCGTACGCATATGTTTACACATCAAATTTCATGAGTACCTAGTACTCACGCCTTTTTAGTTTGATATGCTTAAAAAGCGTGTTTTTTAATTTTTTTAAACTATATTTATTTTTAATTTTTTAGTTCGATTTATTTTTAAACATAATTTTTTTTTTTTAGAAGATACTCGATCCTCCTTTTTCCGTGATTACTATTACTAACGACAGCGAGGAGCAGCAACGAGTATCCTTCTAAGTCATTAATAGTACAAGTTATATTAACAGTGGCACCCCGATTTAGAAAATATTCAAAGATTTCTATTTTGCCAATATAACCAGCGAGACTCAGTGGTGTAACATTTAAATTATTTTTCACAATCGGCTCCGCGATTGAATAATGCTCGTACAGCATCGAAATGATTATTTTC
>NW_023458718.1:144302-152253 GCF_013731165.1 Rhagoletis pomonella
TGAGGAATTTGGTAATATTTTTGTGGCAACACTGGAACAAATGAGCTCTTGCGTTTATTCACAAGCCTTTCAGATTCATAATTGTAAGCGAAACGAAGCCAGTGAGCAATTGAATTGGAGCTCATAAGCACTGTTGCCAACTTAGTGCTTTTCGCACTAAATTTAGTGCTTTTCGTAATTTAACACGCGAAAATTTTTGATTTTGGTGCTTGGTGCGTGTTTTGGTGCTTTTTTTTAGTTTGAAGACTCCAAAACTGTAAATCTGAAAAATGTAAGTTAAATTTAGAGCAATTGGAAGTTTCGTAAAGAACTTTACAAAAATGGAAACAACATCATGGCACAATGACAACCATAAGCGAAAGAGCGTCTGTTTGTCAAAAAAAACTTTCAATCATACCAGAATTACATACGGTAATTTGCCATTGCCTGCAAAAACGTCCATGGTGCTGGGACCAGGAATCGATTTTTAGACCCTTAATTTACGCGCTCAAAAAGCAGCAAAAGAAAAAGAATCAACCAAAAAAATTATTTTTAGTAAATAAACATGTAAGTTTGTTAGTTAAATATACGTGGTCATATACGTGTATATAAAAGATCGGTTGATATAGATTGTTTATAAGTGGGAAATATGTATACTTTCAAAGTCAATGGGAATGCTGACCTCTCCCTAAAATTAAGAAGGCACAAGTCTACGAAAAAATGAGGTACAAAAACAAACACAAAAAAAAATCGCAGTTTGGTCCAGTGCACCCCACCGCAATGCAGCAAAGAGCAGTCACGCATGCCCCCCTGAGACATGTGGGGTGACTGAGACCCCGATAGTCAGTCGTGGTTGGAGTCCCAGCCCACTCCATCGTAATGCGAAGGCGCTCAGGAGCGCCAGCGCAGACCTATGGAGTGAGCTGGGGTCCGAAAGAAAAATTTAATTATCACTTTTTTCCAAAAAAAAACACGAGGTGAAAAAAGATAAAAAAAATATTCGGAGGAAGAAAAATTAACTACGAAAATCTATTTATACTAAACCCCACTTAGCGGACAATTTTTCCCCAACTCCCATGCCCACATATCGGACCCCTGAACAATTTGGAGAAAAACAAAGCCATACTACAAAAAAACTAAGTGCGTTTAGCACTGCCTCACCGGGTGAATACAAAACTCCGGAGGACGTGACGTGAAGTCTCGGAGAAGCCTTCGGTTGCTGACCAAGAGGACCAATCCGAACCAGCACACTCAGCTCCACTCATCCCGCCGCAACACAGCAAGGGGCAGCAATCACATGCCCCCCCTGGGACTTGCGGGTGTCAGTCAGGACCAGTCAACCTGACCAGACCTCAGGCCCCCCCGTTGGGCGCCATCTGTTATGATACGGTGACAGGTAATAAGGTCAATGGAAATAAGGTCAATTGACTTTATTTCCCACCCTGGTGCGAAATAAAGTCAATTGACATTATTACCTTTTCAAAAGCGAAATAAAGTCAACAAAAATTTGGAAATAAAGTCATTGACGCTATTTCCTCATTCAAATGGAAATAGCGTCAACAAGGATGTCGATTCATAGAAAAAAATGTTGTTCTTACAATAAACATTGCCCCGTAAGTGTTGTTTTTTAATAGAAGAAAAAGGCTTTTGCCAAATCCTCAGTGTTGTGATATTAATCCACACACAATCATGAACTACCACCAATTGATTCTATTAAAAAAAAATTTTAATTACGAATATGTAAAAGCACGATGCGAAAAACTAAACGCCTGCGCACAGCTGGAATATGAGAAATATTTGAAGAAAGAGTGGAGAAATGATCCATAACTTGCAAAACATTTTTCGTTTCTACAAAAATAAAGCGAACACTATTAAATTGAAGAAACAGTACATGTCCAAAAACCCCGGAGGAGCACTGAAAGAATTCTGTGTTTTAAATTAGCATATTTTGAACGAATTCGGAATGTCTAAGGTGGAAAAGAACCCAACTTTTCTATAAGGAAACAATTATAAAAAAAGAATTTTCTTACACTGTATTTATGCCTCCGCCAGCAGTCATTTAAAAGCAGCTAAGGAGAACGACGACACTGCTTATTAGATGGCACATTCAACGAGCCAATGTGCCAAAATGCGGGTATAAACAATTATTGATTATTTAATATCGGAACCGAGATCATATAAGTTAATTGATTGGTTTTCACACACTTTTGAAACACAAATTATATGCTTTTTTACTGCAGACAAGTTGTTGCCTCAAAACAGAGCAGAAATCTTCCAATCAGGGCTGCCAACTCTCCTTAGTTATCAGGTGCCATATTGAGGATAAAAAAGTGCCAAAATGTGCCAAATAGAAAAATAAAAGTGCCAAAAAAGGTGTTATTCCTTTTAATTATTCACATTTATCAATAAAATAAAGCCACATTTTCAAAACAAAAGTGCAATGATAAAATAAGATAAACCAGTTGAAAAGCCTTTATAAATTAGAAAATTTTAGTTGAGAAAAAGAAGTGCTTGCAAAGGATTTCACAAAAATGTATTGAAATGTTATTTTTTTACAAAAGTGCCATTTTGGCACTTTTTGGTCCAAATTGAAAAATTAAGTGCCATTTGAAGTAAAATAGGAACAAATGGCACGGTGTGAGCCAAGTTGGCATCCCTGCTTCCAATAACTTACAAATATAAAAATGTGAAATATCGAGGGCTTGAATTCATTAATACCCTCTATCTGCAATTTGCACAAAAACTAATTTGTGATTTTAGAAACCATCTGGGACTTATTACCTGTCGTTATATAAGGTAGCATTAATATCACTGATGACAGTTAAAGCTTAGGTGGATTTTTATATCAGAATCTCATCTTTGTGAAAAGTGTGCAGATAGGGGGTATTATTGAATATAAACCCTCGATGTTTAAAATATATAAAATTTTAATTTCAACGTATACAAAAAATAAATCTACCTGCGTTACAGCACGTCGGGAGACGGCGAAGGGGGGGCCGGGTGTGCCGCGGCGTAGCGTGACGTGGTGTGCGCGCCGGTCGCGCTGGGTACGAAGGACGCGAGCGCGAGCGCGACGCGCGCGGTGTGGCGCGCTGACGCGGGCCGCCGCGAAACTAAGCAAATTTAATGTTTGAAAGAGAAATAATGTCAATTGATTTTATTTCGTTTTTAAAAAAGTTAATAATGTCAATTGACTTTATTTCGCACCAGGGTGGGAAATAAAGTCAATTGACCTTATTTCCGTTGATCTTATTACCTGTCACCTATGGTACGCATACATTGGGAGCAGCAGTGAGTGCAGGCGGCATGGCACAATGGGGTGCACTGCGGCTAGTCATGTCGGCTGGGTGGGGTTCTTGTCTCACTACTGTTCCCTGCGCCATAGCAGAGAAACCGTCATGCCTTGTCAAACGTCTTAACGGACGGACACACCACAACAAATTCAAAAATTCGAAAAAAATCCGTTAACACAACCATAAAAAAAGCTGAAAAAGGAAACGTTAAATTTAAATATTTAAAATGAACTGAAAATAAATCGAAACTAAAAATAATCAAAAAAAAACCGAAGGCCGAATATGGTTGGGGCCACTGGTGTAAGTGTTGCCCCTGGTGCTGACCCACCCTCAACCATGGTCACCGGCGCACCCTATTCCCGATGACCCCATTATAAAAGCCCTAATGTGCCTTGCTAAATAAAAAGGCTAGACAGCATTCCCATTATATTACAAATTTATTGACACTTCATTTCCTAAAACTAAGTTTTAACAAGTAAGAAAGTCTAAGTTCGGGTGGAGGCCAACATTAAATACCCGGCGCAAGTATTAAATATATGTTTTTTCACCTTTCCGAAAGCTACCGCTAGATGGTAAGCCGGGGTGTATCAATTTTGAGTAAATTAGCGTCCTTAAATTTCGAAATATTGCAGTTTCAAGCATTTCTGAAATTTACTGTTATATGAAAAGCGGCCGTAATTTTAGTCCGATTTCAATAATTTTCAACGTTTTGCTTTCATGTGGCAAGCACAATAAAAATACCGAGTTTGGTACAAACTGGTAGAACGGTTACCGATATACATATATGTGATCATAAGTGGGCGGTGCGACGCCAATTTTCCAAAATTTTTCCATAAACGTATTTCTTGGCAAAGAATTGTTGCAAGCGTTAATTTTGAATAAATTAGCTTTAATATTTACTGATTTATCGAAGATTTCGTATTGCTCTAAATTACCCTGTGGACTGTGGGCGTGGTTATTGTCCGATTTTGGGCATTTAGCATGTTGTACCAAGGCCAACAACTGTGCCAAGTTTGGATGAAATCGGTGCAGCGGTTGCCAAGATATACACATGTAACCATAAGTGGGCGTGGCTACGCCCATTTTCCAAAAATTTATAGTATTCTTATTTTTCGTCTAAAAATTGTTGTAAATATTAATTTTGGGTGAATAATCTTCAGTAGTTACTAAAATATCGCAGTTTTCGTATTTCCGAAAATTACCGTTATATGGGATATGGGCGTGTTTATTGTCCGATTTTTAAAATTTTCGGCCATTTGGTATGCTGTATCAAGACCAACAACTGTGCCAAGTTTGGATCCAATTGGTATAGCGGTTACCAAGATATAGAATGTAACCATAAGTGGGCGTGGCTACGCCCATTTTCCAAAAATTTACAATATTCTTATTTTTCGTCTGAAAAGTATTGCAAATATCAATTTTGAGTGAATTATCTTCAGTAGTTACTAAAATATCGCAGTTTTCGTATTTCTGGAAAATACCGTTATATGGGAAGTGGGCGTGGTTACAGTCCGATTTCGCCCATTTTCTATACCACCCTACCTTGGATTAACGGAAACCTACGTACCAAATTTCGGTGAGATATCTCAAACGGACGGACAGACGGACGGACAGACAGACATGGCTTAATCGATTTCTCCATTCATTCTGAACATTTGTGTATACATTTGTCTATATCTATCTCGATTCGTTTTGGCTGTTACAAGCAACCGTTATGTGAACAAAATTAATATACCCTTGTGCACAAGTGCGCTCGGGTATAAAAATAATCATCCTAATGCTAAGTATTCTAAGTCTAAGGTAGGAAGAAGTAATAGTAGGTAAGTATTCGAATATTATTTGCTAAGTCCTAACCCTAAAAGTTCTTATCATCAAAGAAAAGTATGTATGCTTAATAACTAGGTAAGTGTAAGTAATTAATCAGTTTAAATTAGGTCTAAGTTAAGGTGGTTAGCGGATACCAATTTTCCGAAAAGCAAATGTATTTTAAGTAGTACAGTATATTTTGCTTTGCTGCCTCTATGCTTAAGTGCCAAAATGCGCATCAAAATCATTATTTTAACATTTATAAGGAAACTGCTCCGATAGATGCATTCAACATACCTGCACATTGGCGATACCTGCCTTAAAAATAGTGCGACTCGTATAAACTATCAATGAAAGTATTACGTTTACCTGCACTGGCCTTACAATTACCTAATTTTACAACCTTTTATTTATTTTGCTCATCTCGCAGAACAACGAAAATGGCTATCAATTTATGAAGTTATGTAGATAATTAGATAACATTCGGTAAAAATTTCGCTTGCAGTAAATTCTACATGGTAAGTGCTCCGCCTATATTTGGTTTCATAGGGATTCGGATACCTTCCTCATTGAAGTAGTAAAGAAAATTCGCTTAAGTGCCTTTTTCGGTTACGTGCACAAGTTTTTCGTGCAAAGAAGGATGTGCAGCTAAGCAAAATATACAGTAACAGGTCAGTAGACTAAAGTAAGTCTAGGCAAGGTATTTTGAGAAAAAAAAGTTAGGTCAACTCAAGTAGGTAGACACATCCGGTGGTTAAGTACGTCAGGTAAGTATATCAGTATATTTAAACAAAGCAATTAGGATTTCAAAAGTTTTTCTATTTTTTTTTTCTATTTCTGTTCTTCCTAATGTAATTTTAGGGGTTTCTATATTTATTGGTCTTACTTTTGTTCGGTCAATCTAATTTAATTACTATCCTGGCGTCTTCTATTTCCTATTACTTTTAGGTTTATTATTAGTACTATTCGTTGTTTATATATATTTTTATGTATTATATTGTGGCCAATTTTCTTTTATAAAAAATTAGTTAATCATGTAAATTTAGTTTATTTGAACTTCCATTGAAGTTTGATGTTGATATATATTAAGTTTACTTAGTTTTCGTATTTTTCGTTTATTTTATTTAGTTAAAATTAGATTAATTCAATTTTAGTCAATTGAATGTTATTTTATTTACCTCTAGTTACTGTTTTTATTTATTTAATAACCTTTATTGAATTTTTTTTAATTTAAATTAGTTTAAATTAATTCAAACTAATTTAGTGTAATTTTATGTTAGTTGTTTATTTAAGTGTGTATAATTGTTCCATTTTCTTTAAAAAAGATTTTCCAAGGCTGATTTTATTCTCTCCGGGTTTATTGTTTTACTTAAGCCTAACTTTTAAATCACATATGTACCTATATATATGCATAACTGTACATGCAGTTATATATGGGTATATATGTATATATTCACCTATATATATACATACATTTACAGACCAGAAAAAAATATTTCTGTTCTTACTGTTATTAACTTCCTTTTAGTTGTTCTTTCTTGTGGCAGACGTCGTCGAGGTTGCCTGTGTGGCTGCTGCCGGTTGAATCCGTGTTGTTACCGGTTTTTACTATGGCGGGGCTGCCGCTACGGCGCGGCCGCCTAAACCTAAAACAAAACGTTTATTAGTGTTTGTGTGTATATCGATCAGTCAAAATCCTAAAGGTGGAGAATTGCGTTGCGGCCGAGCTAACTGGTTAGTTTCATTACTAACTTGGGGTTTACCCTGGCGTGAATTGGCCTAAGTAGCCGTCCAAGGTTTGCCCCTCCAATCCCTTTCACTACCAGGGTGGTTTAGCACACTATCATGAATTTTCTCATGGAACTTGCCGGGAATGCTAAGACCCCATGTATATTTACGTGGTTTCTCCGCTTTCCTTTGTTTGTTGTTAAACTCCTTGCAGTTTCACCGGCAAAGTTCTATAAAAAGAGCACTTTTCACTTATATTTTCATCGATATACGATCTTTGCAAGGTTCAATTATATCCCGTACACATTAAATGTAATTTATTTGACTTTTTTCGTCTTTTTTTTTCTCAAAATAAAACGCGTTTATTAATTCCTCTTCTTATTAACAAGGTAAACGAGCAAACAAATCGAAATGGCTCCAATGGTGAACAGAATTAGGAAGTTAAGCTCGAAAATTAGGATAATCTTTTTATATGTAAAGCTATTATTAGGCGATTCAGTTACATACATACAAATGTAGGTTAGGTTAGAAATTAAACATTAATTTCACCTAATTTAATTCATTTTGCTGATTAAATTTTTTTATTCATTTTCATTTTTAATTTTTTTAATACATGAAATTATCGGTATGATTGATAAAATATGATACTTGTATATACTTGCGACTCAAGGGCGTTGAAATATCTTGGAAACACCGCATCAGTTATTGTTTTTGAGCTTATAGTTTGAGCATTTCTATTTGTATATATTCCTAAATTTAGTTTTTCTTTTCGGAATATAGTCTGTGGTTCATGTAAATGAGAGCGATTTTTGGGAGAGTTGTGTAGAGATTGAAGTTGCAGGATTTTACCCGATGCTTCTTTGTTCCGTACGTTTTGCTGTTACTCACTTTTTACTCTCACTTCAGAGAGTGATTTTGCTGTTTGTCCTTTTTCCAGGATTTTACATGAAAAATATTGGATCAGAGCTATTATATCATCCATACATATGCATATTATACATACATATCGTCGTTTGAAGTGCAAAACCGCGTATCAACAATATGGAAAACCGCGTATCAGCAAAATGCAAAACCGCGTATGTGAAGTTGTAGAAATTATTTTCTAGAGCGTAAAAACACTCCTATTTCAAAAAGGTTCTCTTTTT
>NW_023458718.1:152353-156851 GCF_013731165.1 Rhagoletis pomonella
TTTATTTATTTATTTGTTTATTTGTTTATTTGTTTATTTGTTTATTTGTTTATTTATTTATTTGTTTATTTATTTGTTTATTTATTTATTTACCATCTACCCATAGTCATCTCGATTGATAAACCAACCGACTTTGCCTCCGCCAATCACCGGACTTATATCAACTTTTCTAAAACTGATTGGAAAGGTTACGCGGAGTTTACCGAAAACACCTTCGCAGCGCTCCCCACACCAACCGACGTCCATCTCGGTGAACGTAAGTTCCGCAGGGCTATCACTGCTGCTGCAGCTCGCTTCATACCGGCAGGATGTATATCGGACCCACGTCCAAACTTCCCTGCCGAAGCGGCTGTTCTAGCTGATGAGCGTGATAGCCTTCGTCAGGCCGATCCCGGAGATCCCCGTATCAGGGATCTCAACGCGGAGATTCGGCAACTTGCAAACGTACATAAGCGGAAGAAGTGAGAGGAGCACCTGAAGACTTGTAATTTCACCTCTGGTGTGAGCAAGCTTTGGTCAACCGTGAGGTCATTGTCTAATCCGACGAAGCACGACGACAGAGTCGAAATTTCCTTCGGCGACCATGCTTCGTCGGACCCGGAGCGATGCGCGAGCTATTTGAGCCGGCAGTTCATACTGCATCCTCCGGTGGACAAAGCCAAGCGTCGAGTGACCAGAAGGCTGCACAAACTGCCAACAACTTGTGCCCCCCTTGCTTTCACTTGCGGTGAAGTTCAGGTGGCCATCGGGAAGGCGAAAGCCTCCAAAGCCATGGGTCCCGACGGAATATGCATGCTGATGCTGAAAAATTTGGGTCCTGTGGGGGTAGCGTACCTAACGGAGGTCCTCAACCTGTCAATGGCCACTCTCATCATCCCAGACATCTGGAAGGTGGGGAGAGTGGTCCCACTGCTCAAACCGGGGAAACCCGTCAACAAAGGAGATTCGTATCGTCCGATTACACTCCTTTCCCCGGTAGCGAAGACACTCGAGGCCTTGCTACTCCCGTACTTCACAAACCACCTGACCCCAGCGAAGCATCAGCATGGTTTCCGTAAAGTGCACAGTACAACAACAGCACTTAACGCCATAAACACTCAGATAACTCGTGGCCTTAACCGTAACCGTCCCTGTGAGAGAACGATTCTAGTAGCGTTGGACTTGTCAAAGGCGTTTGGCACCGTCTGCCATTCCACGCTACTAGAAGATATAGAGGCCTCCTCTCTCCCACAGAGGCTCAAACGGTGGTCGGCAAATTATCTGAGTGGTCGACATTCGTCGGTAATATTTAGAGACAAAACGAGTAAGCAGCGAAAAATAAAACAGGGGGTTCCTCAGGGTGGTGTCCTTTCTCCGCTGCTGTTTAACTTTTATATTTCAAAGCTCCCTCAATCACCAGAGGGAGTCTCGATTGTCTCCTATGCCGACGATTGCTCGATCATGGCGACTGGGAATGGAATTGATGACCTGTGTTCGAAAGTAAACGGCTATCTCTCCGAACTTTCTCGCTTCTTCACTGCAAAGTGTCTAGCCCTCTCCCCTACGAAATCCTCCGCGACCCTGTTCACAACCTGGACGAAGGAGGTCAGGCTACCGCTGGGGATTCACGTCGATGACACACCAATTCCGACGGTGAATAACCCCAAAATACTCGGAGTAACATTCGACAGCCTGCTCTCCTTCTCTGCGCACTCAACTAGGGATGGGTAAATTCGATATTCGAAGCTTCGATATTCGAATTTTAATCGAATTTTAGCTCCAAAATGGCGAATTTTTGAAATCGAACTTTGTGTTGCTAAAATTCGGATAAAATCGAATTTTTCGAGAAAAAAATCGAATTTCATCTTTATTTCCAAAAAGATGAACTCTTCAACTTTATTCTTTCTGACTAAATTTGTCATCACTGTGTGTGGCACTCCATTTGTCTTAGGGATGCAAGTAAAAAAAAAATACATGTTTTTCGAACTGATGCATCGGGACAAAAATCTGTGCCTAGAAGGAACTGTTATTCCAAACTCAAATTTAATTTTTTTTTGTACAAAACTAGTTTTTTTGTTGATTTTTTATTTTAAATGTGTAGAGGCTTTTACGTTGGTGGCATGAAGCTTTCACCTGAGAATACCCCTAGTAAAATTTCCAGGAGAATAATTTTCTAGAATATATCAATCCTCTAACGACCTTCTAAATTTGCTTTTGGCGGGATTTCTTGAAGTAAGGGTCAAAATAAGCCTTTTAGGCGCGAGCTAATGGGTTAAAATGTCCTACAAAAATATTGCCCATGAAATTTTATTATATACGTCTTAGGGCCAGGTACTCAATGTCTGGTTAACACTAATCTCCGGTTAAACATCGTTATCGACGTTACCGACTCCATGTTATATGCATGGAGCCGAACACGTCGATAATGATGTTTGAAAGGAGATTAGTGTTAACCAGACATTGAGTAACCGGCCCTTAAACGTTGATTTCGCTCAGACATTTATTTTAACTATTTTTTCGACTTTTTTGAAAACTACTGAGGCCGAGACATGAAAACTTTAGTAGCCCATGAAATAAAACTACGAGCTAATTTTCGCAAATCCACCGAGTGTTTTATTACTGGCTGGGTATACTTTCAGAGAATGTTAACAAAGTCCGGGCTGGTTTCGGCTGAGCCATAGTGTAGTTTGAGTTTAACTTTTTAGACAGGTGGCCACTCTCTTCAAGCACCTCAAAAATATTTTAATTGTTGCATAGTATTGTAAGCACAACACCTTTTAACTATATTCGACTTTTCAAACAGGTGGAACCCCTCCTAAATGTAATTAAAAAATAAAGTTTATTCAAAACCATTTCGATTGATACCCATATTGGGGTAATTTATTTAACTTATTAAATAATTTGATTTTGATTTTCTTACATACATATGGCACAAAACTAAAACCATATTACACATGTACAGGGCAAGCCCTTTCATTTGACACCTCCATCCTTTTTGAAAATCGAACGAACGATACAGATTTTATGACTTGGTGTTAAATATTTAACGTAAACATCTGCGGAAGCGATTATTTGAATTTGACACTCCATTTTTTTTAAATTGAACGAACGATACAGATTATATGACTTGGTGTTAAATATTTAACGCAAACATCTCCGAACTCGATTCAGAAGTTGAAATAAAAAATTTTTTTGGAAAATTCGAATTAAATCGAATTTGCACCATCAAATTTCGAATCGAATAATCGAATGGTTGGGCAATATTCGAAATTCGGAAAAAATCGAATTTCAACCCCCCACTACCCATCCCTACACTCAACCGCTATTGTCAATAAAGTACAGAGCCGCAACAAGGTCCTCAAGTCGCTAGCCGGCAGTACTTGGGGCAAAGACAAAGAAACGTTGCTGGCAACATACAAGGCAATAGGCCGGCCGGTTTTGAACTACGCAGCGCCAGTGTGGTCGCCAGGGACTAGTAGGACGCAGTGGACGAAGCTACAGACGGTACAAAATACGGCACTTAGGACAGCGACGGGATGCCTCCTGATGTCGCCTGAACACCACTTGCACGGCGAGGCGCAAATGCTCCCAGTTAAGGAGCATAATATAATGCTCTGCAAGCAGTTCCTGATCGGGAGCCACAGAAGTGGCCACCCAAGCACACAGCTGCTTGCAGAGGAGCCCTCGCCTAGGCACGTCAGGAGGCATCTATATGAACTGACGGACGAAGTCCAGAGGTTCATTAAGCAACCTCTGGACCCGACAGCGTACAGACAGGCCCTGAACGGCATTCACAGGGACTCAGTCTCGAGTTATGTAGACTCTAGACCTGTGAATGCCGTTCTAGGCATACCACGCCCGGACATAGACGAGACAGAGCTTCATCTGCCTCGGGAGACACGCACTACACTCGCACAACTTCGCTCCGGCTACTGCAGCAGGTTGAACTCCTACTTGAGTAGGTTGAATGAGGATGTGCCGAATGAGTGTCCGGCATGCGGAGAGACCCCACATGACTCGAACCATCTCTTCGCATGCCCGGAAAACCCGACAACCCTAACGGCCTTGTCCCTGTGGACAAATCCCACAGAAGCTGTACGCTTCCTAGGGTTGCCGTTAGTGGTACTTGACGACAACGACTGAGATACCAACCGATCTAGGCGGGGTTGTTGTAGCCGCTACAACAACAACAACAACAATTTATAATATTTTTATAAGGTTTCCGTCTAATCTTTGTTTACAAAAAACGCATTTTTTCATTGATAAACATTTATTGGACTCTAAATGTCGTTGGAGTTTACATGATTCACAACTTCGTTTGTATTCAATATTGACTTTAATTCTATTAACTAAACATAAATATTTTGTTTTTGTTTTATTTTTACAATATCGATTACATACTAAAATAGACCTCACATAAAATTGTAAAATTATTTTTAAAATATAGAAGTACAATTGTTATAACTCGTTTGTTTTTTCTTCTCACTTATTTCATAGTTTTATATGAAGTATCTTCGCA
>NW_023458719.1:0-7262 GCF_013731165.1 Rhagoletis pomonella
GTCACAAGGCATAACAGCACAAGTGTGTTTTTTTTCGTTTCGCAGGAGAGCATTTTAAAGTTTTAAAGGGAATTGTGAAAAAAGTTTTCTAGCAAATCGCACCATTTTTTTTGTAAATATCTCGGGTGATAAAAAACCCATAACATGCTGCTGAGTAATTCCCATAAATGCCGATTACTTTTGAGATACGATTCAAAAAGTAACCCATGCCCTTTTTCCTACAGCAAATTTGTTTAAAGGAACAACTTAACTCGACTTATGATATTCTCCAATGTTATCGCTCATATCGTCTGTTGACTTAAGTCGAGTTTTGCTGTTACGTCGGAAGGTTAAACAGAATGTTTCCTAAAAATAACTCGAGTTGTGCTGTTTTTTTCAAATTGTAAATAAAAACTTACAGTTGTTTATGTATTACCATCTGGTACATTATATGTACGTATTGATATTAAAAAGCTTTATTAATATTAATTTTATAGTATTTATTTCATTACATTAGTCTGTAGGCAAACAAATTTATTTTTAAATGTAAAAAAAAATTAAAGTGTTGGAATTTAATTGAATAAGTAAATAAATTTAAGTGTAATATGAGTCAATATCACTTATTATGACATATTAATTTATTGAGAGATATCGTTTTTAGTGTTTTCACCCAGATCTTCAATGGCAGATATTTCGACAATGTCTGGATCCATATTTCGAATGTTTGCAGAGTTTAGATTTATGTAAAAGCTATGGAACATTGGGATGATTAAATCTAAAATACTCAACAGGTCTTCCTTTTTTTCCTTAGATATAACGGGAGTTGTTGTAATTTTATCTAATTCCCGATTTGTTAAAGAACACACACCACATTTCACGACATTAAGTATCTTAAATGGGAGTCCATCATCCAGAGCATTTTTGTACTTAACAGAGCGGAGCCACTTCACAGCAGACCAAACAAATTTTTCACCTTCTTCATTAACTTTTCTCCAATTTAATTTATTTTTAGCAAGTGAACCAAAATTGTAAAATTTGTTTTCCATTTCAATCACTTCAAATGTATTTTTGTTACCAACGGAGAGGACAAATTAATACCAATACGCGAATGATGGATTTTCATTGTAGTTCTCTTCTTTCGCTCAAAAAGGGCGTGAGCGACATCACACTCCATATGTGTATCATTTTAATGCTATGATTGCTCTCTAGGAATAAACATAGAGCTCAGAAATGAGTTCTTATTTTGGCCAACACACGAATCACTATAAAATATAACAGTATCGACATTTGTATCTATTGATAAGGCACTCAAATGTTGAAATATACATGAAGAGATTTCGTTAGCACCCGCTGAGCTATTCCTTCATGCCACATGTAGCAAAAGGCCTTATTTGTTTCACAATCATAGATGGTAAGATTATAAGTATTCAATTGTCTTTTATAGTAGCAAACCGAAGTCGTCAAATAAGGAGTTTGCAATACTTGCTGTAAATCAAATGTATACGTTTTAATATTTTTGTGCCTGCTAGCCAAATCTTTGTCGAAATTCTTAGACCTGAATGCGATATCTGCGTCTTTGTGATGTAACGGCTGTTTTTCTTTAATTGTTATATATTAGGGCCCATTTTACAACGCTTTTATCAACTTGCAATGTTGTGTGTCCAGAAACTTTCAATGTTGTGGATCCAGAAACTTTCAATGTTGTGTGTCCGACACCATAAAACCTTTGCTTTGAAAAGTTCCTATAAAGCAGCATAGTGCATAGGGCGGCATCTGTAGTGAATAGGGCGAGGTAGATGACATCTAGATGTCGCCCTATGTACTACGTTTGCTACAGCGGAAATAGACGACACGCCATTTCTTGAAATAAAATTTATTGGTGCTCGTTTGTATGTACATACATATGTAAATGCATGTGTGTGCACCTTTTTTTATTAATATCGTTGAATTATTTTAATATCTATTGCAAAATTTTATTCAGACAGGACTAAAAAGTAGAAAATAAATAATATAAAAAAAAACTTTTTAATATACAACGCTTTTATAAATGGACTAAAAAGTAGAAAATAATATTTCTCAGTCCCATAGAATTTGTTTTGATAACTTTTGATTTTGAAATTTTAGCAAACGTCATTATAAACAATCTATGAAATTGAAAATGAAAAGCGTGGGGCGCATGTAATACACTTGAATTGATATGAAAAGTAATATATGTATGTATGTATGTGGGTATATGAATAACGACCGCTTAAAATCGATTTCAAAGTTCTACTTTCGCTGTAGAAATTTTAGGTCTACGTTATGTAGTTTGACTATTGTCAATTATTTGTATTGCATGCGCTCCACGTTTTTCATTTTCAATTTCATAGATTGTTTATAATGACTTTTGCTAAAATTTCAAAATCAAAAGTTATCAAAACAAATTCTATGGGACTGAGAAATATTATTTTCTACTTTTTAGTCCATTTATAAAAGCGTTGTATATTAAAAAGTTTTTTTTGAAGTGAAACTTCTTAGGCGGCGGTATCGCAAAAATGGAGAGTGAAATTCTTAAAACTGAAAACGTTACATGAGGGAGAAGGAAGATATAGGTAGTATAGGGAAGGGGGAAAATGAAATAAAGCGATGGGTATGTATGTTTGAATGCACGTATGTATGTATACATATATATGTATGTATGAACGAAGTCATTACGCATTTCAGCTCTGCCGCTACCAAGAAATATATGTATAAATGATGCAAGCGTGCTTCGCGTAACTAATCCATTCGTACATATGTACATATGTTTGTATGGATATATTTATGATGAAGCAAACGGGCTTCGTTGATGTTCTGATGGGCAGATGTATGTACTTATGGACACCAATGTTTCCATGTATGTACATACATATGTTTGAATGGTTGTATATATGTTTGTGTATGTACATGTTTGTGTACATGGATAAATGCACATATGTAGTACAAACGAAAACAAATCTAATAAGCTGCTCGTTGATATATAGCATTTTCAGTTTAAATCAAACCATTTTCAAATTAAGCGAAACCTTTTTCAAATTAAATGAAACCTTTTTCATGTTAAGCGAAACCTTTTTCAAATTAAATGAAACCTTTTTCAGATTCAGTGAAACTTTATTCAAATTAAATGAGACCTTTTTCACATTCAATGAAACTTTATTCAAATTAAATGAAACTTTTTTCAAATTAAATGAAACTTTATTCAAATGAAATGAAACTTCTTTTTTGGATTACTTTGAATTTGCTGTTACGTGTTGCTCTCCCTTACGGTCAAGGCATGTTAAATACAGTGTTGCCGTTTCGGTCCAATTGGACCAAAATTGGTGGTTTCATTTCTTAAAATAAAGCTCTGGTAGGTTGGTTGGTTTGCTGTGATTTTCGAGTGGTTTTGGTAACTAGGCAAATCATATAATTTATTCATTTTATAAAACTTCAAATATCTCTGTTTTCGGGAGTACATGTAAAGGATGATGTGAAAAGGAAAAGAGAAATGGGACATGTCAAAATTATTCTTGAACCGAAGTTGAATGTTGCCGTGATTAGACTGTGCTCTAATCCATAGGGTTTGTTTAAGTTAAAAGAAAATAATTAGACAATTGTTATGCAAATGCCAAAGTTTACATTTCGCTTAAGCGAGTGAGTGAGAAGGGAGAGTATTTGTGTGTGTTTTTACGTAGAAATCAAAAACCAACAGACTTCTACGTATGTAATGCTGTGCGTTGGGTAACAGCTTACACGCGAAGCTCATTTAACAGATTCCTTATGTGACAACTCTCAAGCAATGCCAAATATGCATAACAGAGCCTTTAGTGTTAGCCAGACATGGCGCAAACGGCTATCAATAGGTTAAGTTGATTTCCTGTTCCTTAATTTAAAAATGTTTAATACTTAATTTGAATAAAGTTTCATTTAATTTCAAAAAAGTTTCATTTGGTTTGAATAAAGTTTCAGTGAATCTGAAAAAAGTTTCATTTAATTTGAATAAAGTTTCATTGAATCCGAAAAAGGCTTCATTTAATTTGAAAAAGGTTTCGCATCATCTGAAAAAAGGTTTCAATTAATTTGAAAAAGGTTTCGCTGAACCTGAAAAAGGTTTCATTTAATTTGAAAAAAGTTTCATTTAAACTGAAAATGCTATAAATGCGAACTGTACTGATTGTCAAAAATTATGTGTTTGTTGTACATTTGTTCATGTTTGTCTTTGTGCCTGTAATTTTCTAAAGTAGATTTGTGCTCTCGCTATCTCCTTGTATTAACTCGTCCTTCGTTGGTACACTCTGATGAACATATGTGAGAACGATAGCAAGGCCAACTTATATAAGGCAGTGTTACAGGAGCAGTTGAAATTTTCGACCGATGTTTCTTAAAGAAAGCCATAAATATAGCGACCGTTGGTTCAACTTGGTGTTTTTTGCTCTAGATTGCACCATTTGTGGGCCTGTTGAATGAATTTATGTTTTGGTTGTATGAGAGATCAAAAAATTTGGATTTTCTGGCAAGTTGTACAACTTATCGCTACATTAATGGCCATGTTGTACAAACTCTAAATAGCCGAAAATGGATAACTCAGCCGAAATAGGTACGTTCTTTCGTTGAATTTTTTAAATGTAAGCCGAAACTATGAAATTGTTAAAATGAGATTTTACAATGAGACTGCTCGCAAAATTGCAATGTTTGTGGGCAAAACGTCCAACTTGATTCCGGATTGATTTGAACCAACGTTTTCGGCTTGCATTATGTCAAAAGGATGTGTTTGTTGTAATTCATTCTGTCATTCACTACCATTATGTGTAGGCCAATTTATGAAATAATTGCATGCGTTTGAGTAGAAACTGAATGAATGAACACCATTTCATGATTTCAATTAACGCGAAATAGAGTTTTGCACTTAGTTTTTACTCAGATCGATGAAATGATTTCGTGAATTGGACTACGCATACATGTGATACTTATGCTTTTAATTTATAAGGTAATTTTATGTTTTTATACTCTTGCTACCACATAAATATATGAATTCGTGATAAGAATATGTGAATTCGTAAGGATCTATTGATTGCATTATAAACATTTTCATTTATTTGTTAAACATACAATTACTTCCATTAGAACCCGGTCCTATGGATGCTAGAAGCGCAAATTCATATAAGGTGGTGTTACCGGAAAATGAATAAATAAATTATATGTATATCAGAAAATTAATAAGATGAAATGAAATGTTCTAACCAAACCTATGTATGTAAGTCAATCGCCTAATGGTTTGCAGAACCGCAAACATATGTTTACACATCCAATTTCGTGAGTAGGTACCAGATCCTCTTTTTTAAGAAGTTTCACTTCTATCATGTGTGCGGTGTTACACACGCATTTTTTTTATTATATTATTTATTTTTATTGATGGAGTCTAATTGAGCTTTGAAGTAATCGCATTTATTACACGTATCAAGTTTTGGTAGTTTGAATTTTAAGTTCATTGTGTGGAATATTTCTGAATATTTCGACAAGCTAATTGGAGCTTCAACATCTTTGCGGTACAGGTTATACATTTTTGCTATAGACAAATCGCAGCTTAAATATTTTGCACTGGAGTCACGTCGACAATAATGACTCTCGTAGGCAGGGAAACTTTTAATGTGCTGTTTTATGGTTTCAATTTCGGATTCACTAAGTTCATTTTTCGGTTCTGATTTGCCTCTTTTGTCGACCAATGGGGATTTTGGATAATTCAGCTTCTTTTCAATCGCCGTCCTTAAAAAACTGTTCATTTCACCGAAGCACCTTAAAAAACATCCTTTACTTTGTCGCTATCAATATTCACATAGTAATAATTCGAGATTCGTCGATTCTTTGATTTGATTGACGTCTGTACTTTTTGCGTTAGCTTTTCGCCAATTTCAATAAGTGCACAAATAAAAAGCAGTCTCGCTTGATACGTCCCCTTCTTCCAATATTCTTCAAAAATCTGCTTTTGTTTTTCAAACGGTAATATAAGAGATCATTTCTTTCGGCAACTTCCCAGAGCTATACATTTCCTACCAGCAATTTCTTTCCCCTTTTTTGTTATGTATGATCTACCCGAATTTCGGTTGCATTGTTGCTCTTTTCTTGTATGCTTAGCATTAGGTTGACTCGAATTTTGATCAGTTTCCTCAATGTATTCAGTTTCAATCTGTATCTCTGATCCCGTGCTTAAACTCGAAACAATATAGTCTGGATCTTTGATAGAGTCGTCGCTGCTGAAATCAGCTTCAAATAATTGAGGTGTTGTGGTTTGAATTTGGGTTAAGTTTGATTTCCCCAGCTTGTATAAATTCTCAAATGAAAGATGCTCAAATCCACTATCAGCGCTACATTTTGTCTCATGAGATACTAAAGGACATTGGAACGTATTGATGAAAAAAATCATCGCCTACTGCGGGCCGCCTCATCTGAAAATATTTTTTCTCGAAAGACTATTGAAACAGTTCACGTGATTCTGTAAAAAATAGAGAGTCTTAAATGTGACATGGAATTTGATACAGGAAAATTAGCGTGTAACTTAAGTGCCTAATTTCCTATTTTAACTTACCTTTTTCCTCCATTGGCTATCTTTTTCAATTTAAATATAGTGTGGAATAAAAACACTACTTTATGAATTTTGGGGGCTAGCAGTTGGTATAATCAATCAAGTCAATTTACATTTTTCACTATAAACTTACTGTTTCGGAAAAATAGCAAATCTCTTGTTATGTTTCCAAATGATAAAAATCATATTATGGAACATAGACATAAGTTCAGTTATTTAATTCGTTAGAATAAAGAATAACTTGGCACAAGAACACAAGTATACTTGTGCAAAAAATCAAGCAATAATCCTATAATGGATTAAAAGCACAAGTCAGATATGCTATTTTTCCGCACATAAAAATCGTACAACCAACCTCTCCGCTTGCTAAACTTGAACTGAGCATAAAGACACAAGTGAAGTGAGAATGAACCGTTATCCACGAACCGAGATGTGTTGTTATTCCCTGTGCTAACAGCAACAAATTTGAGATGTGCTTTTTTTCTATCCTTAACATTTAGTTAGCCCTTGAACCAAATTCCGTAAAATTTTGACACAATATGAAATCGGATACGGAGATTCCAAATATTATATTAACTCGATTTCGACATGACTCGAGTTGTGCGGTTATGCCTTGTGACCACAGATATTTCTATCACAGTAGGACACAGTGCTATTTTTAAAATGAAATTTTAATAACAAGTATGTTTAATTAAAATATTAAGTT
>NW_023458719.1:7362-8757 GCF_013731165.1 Rhagoletis pomonella
ACAAGTAAGAAAGTCTAAGTTCGGGCGGAGCCGAACATTAAATACCCGGCGCAAGTATTAAATATATGTTTTCCTCCTTTCCGAAAGCTCCCGCTACATGATAAGCCGGGGTGTATACATTTTAAGTAAATTAGCGTCCTTAAATTTCGAAATATTGAAATTTCAAGCATTTTTGAAATTTATCGTTATATGAAAAGCGGCCTCAATTTTAGTCCGATTTCAACAATTTTCAACGGTTTGCTTTTATGTGGCAAGCACAATAACCATACCGAGCTTGGTACAAATTGCTAGAACGGTTAGCGAGATATATATGTGATCACAAGTGGGCGGTGCTACGCCCATTTGCCAAAATTTTGTCATAAACGTATTTCTTGGTAAAGAGTTGTTGCAACCATCAATTTTGAATAAATTAGCTTCAATATTTACTGATTTATCGAAGATTTTGTATTTCTCGAAATTACCGTTATATGGGATGTGGGCGTGGTTATTGTCCCATTTTAGAAATTTTCGGCCATTTGGTATGCTGTACCAGGACCAACAACTGTGCCAAGTTTGGAAGAAATTGGTGTAGCGGTTACCAAGATATACACAGGTAACCATAAGTGGGCGTGGCTATGCCCATTTGCCAAAATTTTGTAATATTCTTATTTTTCGTCTAAAACTCATTGCAAATATCAATTTTGAGTGAATTATCTTCAGTAGTTACTAAAATATCGCAGTTTTCGTTTTTCTGAAAATTACCGTTATATGGGAGGTAGGCGTGGTTATTGTCCGATTATTTAAATTTTCAGCCATTTAGTATGCTGTACTAAGGCCAACAACTGTGCCAAGTTTGGAAGAAATTGGTGCAGCGGTTACCAAGATATACACATGTAACCATAAGTGGGCGTGGCTACGCCCATTTTCCAAAAATTTATAATATTCATATATTTCGTCTGAAACTCATTGTAAGTATCAATTTTAAGTGAATGATCTTCAGTAGTTACTAAAATATCGCAGTTTTCGTATTTCTTAAAATTACCGTTATATGGGAGGTAGGCGTGGTTATTGTCCGATTTCGCCCATTTTCGATACCATCCGTCCGTCGTTATCGTGTGCACAGACGGACGGACGGACGGACAGACAGCTTAATCGATTTCTCTTTTCATTCTGATCATTTATGTATACATTTGTCTATATCTATCTCGATTCGTTTTGACTGTTACAAACAACCGTTATGTGAAAAAGTTATAATACCCTTGTGCACAAGTGCGCTCGGGTATAATTAAAGCCCAAAAAAACGTGAGAGTAAAACAGCCGATGTACTAGGTCGATTTCTATGATTTAAGTTTTAAATGACATATCAGTGGTCACAAGGCATAACAGCACAAGTGTGTTTTTTTTCGTTTCGCAGGA
>NW_023458719.1:8857-10824 GCF_013731165.1 Rhagoletis pomonella
TTTTTTGGAATAGATCGGTATCTGGTCCACCTATCATATGAAACCCAGCCAATAAGCTATGTACGTTCCATATTCCAAGCAAATCGGACCATAAATAAGACTTTTTCGAATAGGTCGTTCCCTGGCCCACTTAACGGCACAATCGATCCTATATGCTAATCTAGGCAAAAGGCTACCAACATACCAAATGCATTTTTTTTTAGCGTAGCTTGGCCCCTGCGCCACCTATCCGAAAAATTAAAACTTTGTGCACTCCTTCTAAACACCTTTCCAAAAAAGCAGCACACACTCGAATCGGTTATGAAACATAGGAGAAACTTGTACCCATTTGATTCATGCCCCTAATGAATTTCACAATTATCCGAAATTTTCCCAGCTTTCGTGGAAAAAAATTGAAATTTTTCGCGTTCTTCCGGTTTTTCCCGAGTTTTCCACTTAGAATTTTCTATTTTTTCATTCCAAAATTTTCTTTCGTAAAAACCTTCTTCTGGCAATTGAGAACAATTAAAAAAAAATTTTTGCCAAATTGGCCCAACCGTTCTCAATTACTATACATTTTTCACACAGAGACATGAGCCTCCTAACAGTAATACGGGATTTGATTTTTTGAATTCTGAGTTGTGTCGATATTCCAGAGGACCATCGATATGTGAATTCATATATTTCGATAATGAAATAAATTCGAGCATAAATACGATTTTTAGTTACATATACATAGTCTGTTCCTTTGAACTTCGGACTAAAACCTGTGGAACTGTCAAACTACAATTTTACGCTCTCAAATGAGAGTAAAAGCAGAACAGATGCAGAAGTGTATAGGAACGCAAAAAGCACTATGTCCTGTAAAAACGTCAGACGGCTTGTTTACATGTCATTGGTACTACACTGATTTGGCTGAAATATCACTAAATAATTATTAAAATCTATACATATTCAAACATTTCGTTGTTTACTTCCATTTGTTTACAAATATAAGGTACTTTGCTTTCACCGCTGTTAGTTTTTGCTTGCACATGCAAATCAGCTGATCGTTTGACACTTTTCATTAACTTACAGGAAAAGAAACTCCGGACTAAATCCTGTAACTTCTGACTAGGAACAGTTGCTCAGTTACTCTCTCAAATGTGTTCCCACTTACAGGTTTTATGTCAATAGGAACGACTTCCTGTAAGTTCTGACTAAATCCTGCAAACCGGACTGCTATTGGAACAGACTAATTATTGATATTGGAACATTACCTGCAATTGGAGAATGAAAATTGGCTTTCTGACTTAATGTTCTTTAACGGTATGATGGAACATTTGCAAAACTTCAATTTGTCTCTACAAGGGCAGAATAAAACTGTTTTTGATTTGTCGCAAATTATTTTAAGTTTTGAAGCTAAACTACGTCGTTTCATTCATGATCTCAAAAAAATAATATTTCATCATTTTCTATGGCTACAAAAAAAATTTTCACATGATTTAAAAGCGGATTTTGGAAAAAGATTTGCGGATTTTAAATTATCTAAATGTACGTTTGCATACTTCATAAATCATTTTTTATGTAACATAATTGAGGATGAATTTACAATATTCGAAATACTCCTTTTTAAGAAAAGCGAAGAACAGTTGGAGTTTTTGGAATTAACTCTTTCGATCCGAACGGGACACATACGTCCCGGCAGAAGTTTGCTCATAACTAAAATACAATTTACGTATTGGAATTGCGTTAAATATCACCTGTATAGTGTTTTGGGGTTCAGGTAATGTGTGTCCCGTTAGTATATTTTGTTGGCATGATGTTGGGATGAATATGTCCCGCTTAGTGTTTGTGGACATTTTCTCATTTTCTTTGACTTTTACACAAAGTTAATAAAAATAATAAAATAATGGAAATAAAAATACATATATGTCAGACACAAGAAGAAATATTAGCCCAAAGAATGGAGTGTGATGTGTGTGGGGTTTTCTGGCAATGATATCTAG
>NW_023458719.1:10924-14366 GCF_013731165.1 Rhagoletis pomonella
AGAAACACCAATTTGATATGTGATTTTAGTTGAGTATGCAAATGAATTCAACTGTTACCGAGTATAAAAGCTTTATTTTCACTCAGTATTTTATATAAGAACCAAAAAATATTAATAAAAACTGTCACAATCACAATTCAAAATTCAAACTACCATTTGGGCTGGGTTTCTTTATTCATTCCGGATAATCCCATTTCACAGCCGGAATAAACAGAATGAGTTTGAAATATACGTTAACATATCATCAGGAACGTTCTAAAGAATAAGTAAACAAAAAAGTTTATTCCAAACGTTCAGAATGAATGAAGAAATGCAGCATTTAATTTAAGAATTAGAAGTTTTATTGAAGATTGATACTTTAATACTTAAAATTTTTTTTCATGATACTTTTGATCCATTTTAGGAAATTTTGGTGATACATTTCTTCTGAACGTCGCGGCAACACTAGATATCATCACATTCCATTCGCTGGGCTAATATTTCTTCTTGTGTGTGACATATGTATATGTATTTTTATTTCTATTATTTTATTATTTTTATTAACTTTGTGTAAAAGCCAAAGAAAATGAGAAAATATCTAAGCGGGACATATTCATCCCAACATCAAGCCAACAAAAAATACTAACGGGATACACATTACCCATAAAAAAAAGTAGTGCCATTTTCAGAAAAGAACTAAATGGCTTGATTGTAAGAGTTCTGCACAAAAACCATATCGAACCATTACCTGAACCCCAAAATACCAGACGGGTGATATTTAACCCAATTCCAATTTGTAGATTCAATTTTAGTTATGAGCAAACTTATGCCGGGACGTATGTGCCCTGTTCGGATCGAAAGAGTTAATTCCAAAAACTCCAAGTATTCTTCACTTTTCTTAAAAAGGAGTATTTCGAATATTGTAAATTCATCCTCAATTATGTTACATAAAAAAGGGTTTATGAATTATGCAAACGTAGATTTAGATAATATAAAATCGGCAAATCTTTTTTCCAAATCTGCTTTTAAATAATGTGAAATATTTTTTTGTAGCCATGGAAAATGATGAAATATTATTAGTTTAGCTTCAAAACTTAAAATAATTTGCGACAAATCAAAAACAGTTTTATTCTCCCCTTGTAGAGACAAATTAAAGTTTTGCAAATGTTCCATCATATCGGTAAAGAACATTAAGTCAGAAAGCCAATTCTCATTCTCCGATTGCGGGTAAAGTTCCGATCTCAATTTGATGGAAAAAAATGCCTAGCAAAGAAATATGTATTTTAAAAAGTCAAAAGAGCAAAAAGGTTCTAAGCAAGGAGAAAGTAAAAAGCCGCATTTGGCTCAAAGAGCCACGTTTGCCCACCGTTGGTATATAGATTTTTATACCCGAGCGCACTTGTGCACAAGGGTATATTAATTTTGTTCACATAACGGTTGTTTGTAACAGCCAAAACGAATCGAGATAGATATAGACAAATGTATACATAAATGATCAGGATGAAAAAAGAAATCGATTAAGCCATGTCTGTCTGTCCGTCCGTCTGTCCGTCTGTCCGTCCGCCCGTGTACACGATAACTCGAGCAAAAATTGAGATATCTCAACGAAATTTGGTATGTAGGTTTCCCTTAATCCAAGGTAGGTTGGTATTGAAAATGGGCGAAATCAGACTTTAACCACGCCCACTTCCCATATAACGGTAATTTCCAGAAATACGAAAACTGCGATATTTTAGTAACTACTGAAGATAATTCACTCAAAATTGATATTTACAATAATTTTTAGACGAAAAATAAGAATATTATAAATTTTTGGAAAATGGGCGTAGCCACGCCCACTTATGGTTAGATGTGTATATCTTTGTAACCGCTGCATCAATTTCTTCCAAACTTGGCACAGTTGTTGGCCTTCGCACAACATACCAACTGGCCGAAAATTTTTAAAATCGCTCAATAACCACGCCTACTTCCCATATAACGGTAATTTTCAGAAATACGAAAACTGCGATATTTTAGTAACTACTGGAGATTATTCACTCAAAATTGATATTTATAATAAGTTTTATACGAAAAATAAGAATATTATAAATTTTTGGAAAATGGGCGTAGCCACGCCCACTTATGGTTACATGTGTATATCTTGGTAACCGCTGCACCAATTTCTTCCAGACTTGGCACAGTTGTTGGCCTTGGTACAGCATAAAAAATCACCGAAACTTTTTAAAATCGGACAATAACCACGCCCACATCCCATATAACGGTAATTTAGAGAAATACAAAATCTTCGATAAATCAGTAAATATCGAAGCTAATTTATTCAAAATTGATGCTTCCAACAATTCTTTACCAAGAAATACGTTTATGGTAAAATTTTGGAAAATGGGCGTGGCACCGCCCACTTATGATCACATATAAGTATATCGGTAACCAATTTGTACCAAACTCGGTGTGGTTATTGTGCTTGCCACATATAAGCAAAACGTTGAAAATTATTGAAATCGGACTGAAATAACGGCCGCTTCTCATATAACGGTAAATTTCAGAAATGCTTGAAACTTCAATATTTCGAAATTGAAGGACGCTAATTTACTCAAATTTGATACACCCCGGCTTACCATCTAGCGGAAGGTTTCGGAAAGGTGAAAAAACATATATTTAATACTTGCGCCGGGTATTTAATGTTCGGCTCCGCCCGAACTTAGACTTTCTTACTTGTTAATTAGATAATTGTTTAATAAATTTTACTATAGTAGGAGCTTGCAAAATTCGGAAAATCTCTTCCCGTATATACAATGTAAATAATAGTTGCGATCCCGTACTCAGTTCTCTGACTATTGAGGGGACAAAAAAGAGAGTAAATACGGTTCTCTCTCTGTCAGAAGTTAACAGTTTTAGTCCGAGAATTTTTTGCTGGTAAATTCTGGTAAATGTGTCAAACGATCAGCTGTAGTGTGTTTGGCAACCAAATTGTAAACAAAAGAAAAGTGCACTCTGCTAATTCATGTTGAAAAGTATTTAATTACTTGTTTAAGTGGATTCTAATGAATTTGAAAGTGTTTTTGGTTATTTACAAGTGTGAGCTGAGTGTGTTTACATACAAAATAAGCAAAAATTTACAACCAAAATTTGGAGGTTATGTTGAAGTTGACAGAAGTTACCATTTTTTACTAGAAAGCGATCCCGTACTTTTCAATGTTACTCTCTCGCTCTAATAATAATGCTGAATATGTCGCATGTCTTCTGCATGTTGTTTGTTTTGTTGATGCATGATTTGATTTGAATTTATTCGGCAATGTCTTCGTATATCACTTTCAAACATGTAAGTATAAGCGACATGATATAAACTGGCACTGGCATGATGTGTTACATGTCGCTATGTTTTGTAGTTCAGGCCTTTAGTCTATACTATATATAAAACAAGTAAGAAAGTCTAAGTTCGGGCGGAGCCGAACATTAAATACCC
>NW_023458719.1:14466-45138 GCF_013731165.1 Rhagoletis pomonella
ATAAAGATTCAAATGCTTTAAAAAATACTTAAACTTCAAAATGGCATCAAAAGAAAAACGATCTCGTTCTCAATTAACTTTTTCTGAAACTCAGAAACGACTACCTTTAATTGAATTTCGTAGGAGAATCAGCCACTAAACGGAAAATTTCACAAATACTTAGAAAAGAAGTACGATATTGGCATATTTTATGTGCCAGAATAAATAGAGGTTTAAAGACTTAAGACCAGAGCAAAAAGAGTGTGCAATCGTTGCACCAAATATTAATGGTAGAAGTGCAAATGCCTTTAATAAAATTTCGAGGAGTGTATGCTTCCCAATCAAAGGATATTTCGAGATTTTGCGATTTTTGATGATACAATGGCAACCAGAAATAGGAAAACATACAAGAAACGCCAAGATCCTTTTCAAATGAAAGAGGAGGACCGCAAGCAGATCTTTTCAGCAGCAGTCCAATTAACTTCACGAATTCTTTTCACTTCCTATAAAAATTAAATTATTTACGTTAATAAATTATATTTTAGGATTTGTTATTTACTTACAGTTTTCTGCGCCATTTTCAAAATTATTTATAAAAGTCAGTTGACACAGGGTGAACTTGCTAAAATAACAAAGCTTTCCTAATGCCGATTGGTTACTTTTTTCATTTTATATTAATGGCCCTGTTTCATGTCAATCTAGCAAAAACCTGCCTCTAACATGTCTATAACTGATTAAAACTTAAAGCCTGCTCTAAACTTAAAGATTAATTTTAACTAGAAGAGGTTTTAACCTTCCGACTATAACTACGGGCCAATATTGTTTATCCTTTTTACAGGTCGTATAATAATTTTTCTAAATGTTTCTTTTAATATTACAGGTATTTTTACCATGTATAAAATTTTCATATCTTGGCTAAATACATTTACTTTTGATAGTTCTAATGCTTCTTCGGCACTTTTAAATGGTACTTCGTCTTCTCTTAATTTACTAATTGACAGTTCTATTTCTTCCTTGCTTAACATTACTGAGTTTATCATATTATGCTTTGCGCATTGAACGGCATACCTTATATTGATTAGCTCTTCCTTAATTAGCCTGATTCTATTTTGCAAATTTATTAAAATTTCCGTTAGAACATTGTCGTCCTTCCTTTTCGTGTTTAACATTTTGTTTACTATATTAGTTATGTTATTTATGCGTTTCTCAAATAACTTTAATTACTATTTGGTTATTGTTGTTCTCTTTTAAGTTATTTAAGTTGTTAGTTATTATATTTAAATCTTCATGATCAGGAGATCCGGCTAAGTATTTCCATGCCGTTCCCAATATATCAATTGATCTTTTCATCTTATTTACGTTAGAAGGTTTTAGAGTGTTCAAGATTTCAAAAGTTTGGGTGGTTTCATGTTTTAGGTTGGGAAGTAGTCATTGGGGATTTGGTTGGCTATCGCGTTATATGTCTCTGTCAAAAATCGCTCGTATTTTCCTAAGTCGATGAGATGAATTAGTCTGAATGTGCCGTCTTGTATTTAGTCTGTTCCTTTGAACTTCGGACTAAAACCTGTGGAACTGTCAAACTACAATTTTACTCTCTCAAATGAGAGTAAAAGGAGAACAGATGCAGAAGTGCATAGGAACGCAAAAAGCACTATTTCCTGTAAAAACGTCAGTCGGTTTGTTTACATGTCATTTGTACAACACTGATTTAGCTGAAATATCACTAAATAATTATTAAAATCTATACATATTCAAACATTTCGTTGTTTACTTCCATTTTTTTTTACAAATATAAGGTACTTTGCTTTCACCGCTGTTTGTTTTTGCTTGCACATGCAAATCAGCTGATCGTTTGACACTTTTCATGAACTTACAGGAAAAGAAACTCCGGACTAAATCATTTAACTTCTGACTAGGAACAGTTGCTCAGTTACTCTCTCAAATGTGTTCCCACTTACAGGTTTTATGTCAATAGGAACGACTTCCTGTAAGTTCTGACTAAATCCTGTAAACCGGACTGCTATTGGAACAGACTAATTTTCGCTTGTCCATTGTCTATTGTCTATTGTCACCAATTGCGCTTAATTATAATCCAAAATTTTAACGTCCGTTAAGGAGGTTGTGATTGTGGCATAAATAATTAGAAGCCCGGTTTTTTTATTATTTTCGGATACTATTTCTTTCTTATATTTCGGAGTTAATTTTGAACCAAGTCTTTTATTTATCTTCTATCTTCTATATTAATAAAATTATAGTTTAAAAAACTAAAACCTCCCTATTATAATTGCCATTCGTACTGTCATCAGGTATGTAACTTGAGAATAGAAATCGCTGCATCTTTTAGGCGCATCAATATTACATAGTTACATCCCGAGCTAATAAGAGGAAGGTAATAATAAAAATGTTGTGTTCGTATGTCACGGTCGTCAAAACTCGAGAACGGCTGAACCGATTTGAATAATTTTTTTTTTGTATTGTTCGGTATAATACCGGAACAAATCATGCCGCAAAAAATTGGAGGGTTGCCACCTATTTGAAAATTTTTAAACCCATTTATATTGATTAAATAAATAAATTATTACAATATGGGTATCAAATTAAAGAGGTTTAAGAAAGATAACTGGTGGAAATATTTTTGATGAAGGTTGCCACCTATTTGAAAATTTTAACTCAGTCAAATTGATAAAATGAATGAAATATTGCCATGTGGGTGTCAAACTAAAGAGTTTTAAGAAGGCTTACAGCCGAAAGTATGTTTGAAGAGAGTTGCCACCTGATTAAAAATTTAATTAAAGTACATCGATTAAATAAATAAGATATAGCAATATCGGTCTCAAATTAAAGAGGTTTAAGAATGATAACTGCTGGAAATATTTTTGACGAGGGTTGCCACCTATTTAAAAATTTTAACTCGGTCAAATTGATAAAATAAATGAAATATTGCTATGTCAAACTAAAGAGTCTTAAGAAGGCTTACAGCCGAAAATATGTTTGAAGAGGGTTGCCACCCGATTGAAAATTTAACTAAAGTACATCGATAAAATAAATGAAATATTGCAATATGGGTATCAAATTAAAGAGGTTTAAGAAATATAACTGCAGGAAATATTTTTGAGAAGGGCTGCCACCTGTTTGAAAATCTTAACTCAGTTAAATTGATAAACTAAATAAAATATTGCAATGTAGGTATCAAACAAAAAAGGTTAAAGAAGGCTCACAGGCCAAAATATTTTAAAGGAGGCTTGCCACCTGTTAAAAAATTTAGCGCTATTTAATTGATAAAGTAAATGATATATTACATTAAAGAGGTTTAAGAAATGTTACTGCTGGAAATATTTTTGAGGAGGGCTGCCACCTTTTTGAAAATTTTAACTCAGTCAAATTGGTAAAATAAATGAAATATTGCAATGTGGGTATTTAACTTTGGAGTTTTAAGAAAGCTTACAGCCGATAATATGCTTGAGGAGGGTTGTTACCTATTTGAAAATTTACCTAAAATTAATTGATAAAATAAATGACTTATTACAATACAGGTATCAAATTAAAGAGGTTTAAAAAAATGACTGCTGGAAATATTTTTGAGGGGGGGTTGCAACCTATTTTAAAATTTTAACTCAGTTAAATTGATTAAATAAACGAAATAGTGCAATTTGGGTATCAAACTAAATAGGTTTAAGAAGACTTACAGTCGAAAATATGTTTGAGGAGGTTTGCCACCTGTTTGAAAATTTAACTCAATTAAATTGATAAAATAAACGAAATGTTACAATATGGGTACCAAACGAAAGGTATTTGAGAAATCTTGATTTGCAAATTTTCTAAATAGGATTATGCAATATGTAACTTAAAATATTGAAATTAAATGAAGTATTACATAACTGGTTCGAAACGGAAAGTGATTGGGAAAGCTTTATCCAAATACGGACAGTTTAAAAAAAGAGAGAATTCACAACATCTTATCGTCAAACGAAGTGATCATATTATCAATGAAGAGTTGGTATACAAATTATGCAATGGAAAAAAGTTAATAAAAAGCTACTGATACAAATGAAGAAATGATAAAAATCGCAACGAAAACATAAAAATATCACATGAAATGAAATAATGAAAACTTAAAATTGTTGTCACCATTCCTTTACATTATAAAACAGTTAAATTTTAATCATAAACGATTTCGTTCGGTCGCCATAGCCTACTAAGTATATTGCGAATAAAGAAATTTTGAATAACATCAGGTAATATTATTAAGATTATGATTACTATTACTATTGCGAACTCCTGTTATATGCGCAAACAAACATTCCCAAATTAAAGCGAATTCAGAAAGGCATTTACGATCGCAAGATGCAAGTGTTAAGATAATAAGAGCTGCAGAACTGACCCACTCAGGAACAATTTTTTAAAAGGGCGTGTAATTTCTGGCGTATTCCAATGAAATCGATATCATCGGTAACAAAAACCTCGAAGTCTGTCCTGCCTTTTCTAAGTTTGATAAAGAAGCAAATCGATTGGGTTTGGTGATCAACGAAGACATGACGAAGTATCTCCTGTCATCAACCAAAGGGACAGGGTATTCCCGCCTTGACACCCACATCACTGTTGCCCGTTGCAATTTTGAGAAAGTAGAGAACATCGTTTACTTGGGAACTAGCATTAACACCGATAATAATGTCAGCATGGAAATCCAATGCAGAATCACTTTAGCCAACATGTGCAACTTTGGACTGAATAGGCAATTCGGGAGTAAAGTTCTCTCTCGACGTACAAAAACCACACTCTATAAGTCACTAATCATGCCCGAGCTGACAAATGGCGAAGAAACTTAGACAATGCCAACATTCGATGAGACGGCTCTTGAAGTATTGGAGAGAAAGATCTTAGGGAAGATTTACAGGCCTCTGCGCGTTGGCGACGGGAGTACCACAGACGATGGAACGATGACATAGTGTAGCGAATGAAAATACGGCGGCTCTGTTGGCTTGGCCACGTCGTTCGAATGGAAGGCGACGTTCCAGTTCTGAAAGTATTAAACTCGCAATCCGCAGGTGGTAGCAGAGGAAGAGGGTGAGACCAAGTGGAGAAGGACTTGGATTCACGTGGTATTTCCTATTGTCGTCAGTTGGCACAGAGATAAACGACTGGCGTTCTTTGTCGATCTCGGCCAAAATGGCTTAGGCGTTTACAGCGGCAAATAAGAGGAAGAATATGCAAATGATAATTGACGGAGTTGGGGGACCTACTTCTTGATGCGCCAGGAGGAACTAGGAAAACATGTCTTATCAGATTGATTATGGCAACGGTTCGTACAAACAATTACATAACCTTAGGTATCATATCATGAACATATAAATCATCGAAACTCATACTTGTAATATTTCCAGAACATCCGGTATGGAAAAAGTAGTACAAAAATTTAAACTAACTATTTGGGATCAGTGCACGATGGCACATAAAAAGTTGCTTGAGGCTCTTGATCGGGAAACGTTCAACCATTCGGGAATGTATTGATATTTCTCTCAGGAGATTTTACGCCAACATTGTCTTTAATTTCTTGATTAGCACTAGATAAATGCTTTCCTGAAATAGTTAACATTGTGGCAAGACAAACATATATACACTGCAGCCGAGGTATTCTCGCGACAAGTACTCTACATTGGGAACGGATTGCTGCCAGCCAACGAGAGATTAAGACAAATTTTATTGCCTGATAATTTTTGTAACTTAGGAATATCGAAAGGAGAACTGATCGAAAGAATGTTTCTTAATTACGAAAATTGTCATTTGCTTAAGGAAAGAGCGATACTGATCGCACCTTCCGTACGGAATCAGCTGTTTGTCCTCATACGTATGTATGTACATAGGTAACACATGCAGTGTTGCCGCATTGGGATTGTTTTTACCGAAATTGGTATTTTTTTCTTTATTTATCATATTTGGTAACTTATTTTTCAACTTGGTAACTTTTTCGATTCAGTCTTACATGTAACACAGGTCAAAAGAAGTTCTGGTTCCACATTAGGAAGTGGGCCGCAAGCGTTTCCTTTTACAGAAACACCAGACACTGATTTTTAAGCAACGGTTGCACTCAACTTCTGCGCCTTCTGAACCTACCCATTGTGTGATCTACAACAAGCTGCTTGATAGTGGCTATTGTTATATCTAATTAAATGTGGCAACACTGAACTCATGTAAGTAAAATATAGCCACCTAAAAGTCTACACTACGTTGCTTATGCATTTGACAGACTTTTCGTTCATTTTCTGACAGTCACTTACGACAGCTTATTCATTTTATAGTTAGCCCTTAACTGTTTAGCTGAGGGAGAGCGGGAGACCAGGTTAGAGTTGTGGTCGAGTTAGAGTAGTTGAGGAGGTAGGGATTACCTTTGCGAGTGTTTATGTATCGAGCTCAATGAGCCCGTATGGTTTTTAGGTGCACATCAAGTCAGCCACGTACTTCATATGCCTGATATGCTAGAGAGAAAGAGAGAGAGAGAAAAATATCCGGGCAGGCTGATGAAGCGGTAGCGCAAGATGTGACCCTTTCACCGTGTATTCATTGCGGGACTCCTTTGGAGGAGTCATGCTCTAGCTGCCGTAGGCTGCTGCGCAATGGGCAGGGATTTATCCAGGGATGCATTCGTGCAAAGCCCCAGTGTGGTTTGTAATCACTAGCTTAATACCGTGCCAAAAATTACTCCGGGAGTTGAGTGTGGGTGATGTTTAAAGCACCGTGTGATAGCCAAGCTGGTTTAGCGTTGACCATAGCTGAAAATGCCAGCAACTTATCACTTCACTAAGTTCAGCGAAGAGATATTTGAGAATTGCATAAAAAAATGTATACCCAATTAAGGACGAGCGAATTTCTTTTAAACAAAAGTGCGTGCGTGTGTTCGCTGCACTTAGTTTATGCGGAAAATTCAATATAAATGCGCCTGTGTGTTCGCTGTTCTTTGTTTATGCGGGAAATGCATAAGTCGCTTAAACAATAACACACTGAAAATAAAATTTCGTAAAAGTGCTACGAAAATCTTTCGTAGTGTTGGTTTTTGTACAATGTACGAAACTTTCGTTCATAATACGAACACATTTTTCACAACGAAACAAGATTTTACGAACCATACGTAAATATAACGAAAGGACTTTCGTAAGGCATTTTTTCAGTACAATTTACGAAATCTTAGGTTTATTTTACGAAACATATTCGTAAAGCACTGAACAAATCTCTAATTTTGTATATTGTAGGAAGGCATTCGTAATATTTACGTGTGGTTTTAAAATATACGAAATCTACAATTCTGCATTCGTACAATTTAGTTAATACTTTCTTATAAAGTACTAATGCAGAAACATGTTTTTTAAATTCGTACAGCATACGAATATTTTCGTACAATATACTCAATTACCGGCAGTTTAATATTTCATCATATTTTTTGCATCGCGTGTCATTGCGGAAATCATTGTTGGCTGCTGTGAAACGTATAATATAATTTTAAACGTTTTAAAAAGGGATTTACTGGATAAAAAAACAATACAAAATTAAATATTAAAGCTGTGGATATACTATGCTTTTAAGCATACAATGTTTTTAACATCGCCTACGCTGCGCCTTGCGCTGGAATGTGTGACTTGATAAATACGCAATTTCATCAGTTACCTATCAACGGCAAGCCTAGGCCAGGAGCACTACTTAATATAATTAAAAGTAAGTACATGTATGAATTTTCACTGAAACTTGCTTTTCAACCGCCTTATAATTTTCCTTTAATTTATAGTCGTCGAGGAAACAAACATCGATGAAGCTGCAAATCTGTCAAGTTCCTCTATATAAAAATACTATAATATTTAAGAAAGTAAACCAAATATTTTTTATATTCTTTCATATTTTATATCTTCTTATACTTAGTTTTGTTGAGTTTAACACTTTGCATCAATATACTTTATTGAATGAAGCCTAAGCAATAAAAAAATATGTAGTATAGAACCTATTCGTATGCATATAAATAAAAGACTTAAGTTTTATTATAGGTAAAATAACCTTTTTTATTAATTCTAAACTACAGTGTAGTAGAACGTATGATTGCTTTTATTATTAACACTATGAAAAACATGACTAAAATTATAGCACAACACTTTCATTAAATTTTAATCAATAATATTAAGCGTTTTTGCAAAACGTTTTGTTTAACAAAAACGCCTAAAATTAACGATAAAAACAAAATAAAAGTGTTGTGTTATAATTCGTAATATGTTTTTTACAGTGTGGAGAATGAAAGCAAAATTGCATATTCTACGAAACAAGCGCAGATTTTACGAAAGTAATTTCGTTAAAAATACTATTTATTCCTGTGCATTTTACAAAAATTTCGTAAAAAAATAAAGAAATAGTAAGAATTTTTTTAGTAAATAGTACGAAGTTCTTTAGTAAGTAGTACTAAATTCTTTAGTAAATTGTACGAATACATTCGTAAAATGTACTAAAAATCTGATGCCTCATATTTTCGTAGTATGTACGAAAACGGTTTTGTATGTACAATCAACGAAAACTTTCGTGGCTCAAAATGACGAAAAATTTCGTAAGATTTACGCAAGTTTTTGTTATATTTACGCAGATTTCATTTTCAGTGCATATACGTCGATAAACACCGTTGTGGAAAAAGACGAATCAGTTAATTATCCAACCGAATTTTAAACTCGATTGATCTTCCAGGGATGACCCCACATACTGAATTGAAAATAGGTGTGCCAATTATCACGTTGCGGAGTTTTAATCAGCCAAAACTCTGCAACGGTACGCGACTCGCAGTTAAGAGATTGATGAAGAACGTAGTGTAAGTAAAGATTTTTACGTGGCCTTCCAAAGGTGAATAATTCCCATGATTCCGACCGATACACCATTTCGATTTAAAAGATTGCAATTTCCAATTCACTTGGCATTCGGAATCACAATCCATAATGCTCAAGGTTAACCTTTGGAAAAGTGTGGTTCAGATTGAGATGCGGATTTGTTCTCAGATGTTGCGTGTTCCCGTGTCGGCAAACCAGATATCTTTGTACTTATTTCAAAACCAAACTCATATGAAACGAATGCTTCGTTTTGTTAATAATTTATCACACATGTAACAGGATTATGCCACAGCAAAGCGTGGCAGGGTATAGCTAGTTTTTACATAAATTACATCCCCTGGGGAGTAATCTTTAATTTCTGATCTTTTCCTGTTGTGATAGGAAAGGTCCAGTTCATGTTTTTTTCTTAAGTATCGCAATATTTTCGTGTCTTTGCTGTTCTAACTGTTGAGGGTCAGTAAAAATTCTATTCCCGAAAAATGTAGCTACAGGTTTATTTTTAGTTGTTGAGTGGATCGATGAATTATATTCTTGCACTGATTTGAATAATAATTCTTCGAACGTTATTCCTACGCAGGTTGCTTTTAGACATCTCATTATTACAGAAAGTGTATTATGAAATCTTTTAATTTGTGCATTGCTTGTGCTAATATAGGCTGGTGTAGTGTAAACATTAATGGAAATTTGGTCTTTCAGTAGGGTAGCATTTAATATTTTAGGCAAAAAATATATTTTTTCTTCATACATTTATTTTTACCGGCAAAACTGTTGATTATATAGAAAAACGTTATATGAACAGATTAAAGGAATTGTAATTTTCAATTTTTTTAAATTTGTTTGAGCAAAATCGGACTAGTGGTTCTCGAGTTATGTCACAAAAAGACCACCAAAGGTGACAATTTCCCCTATATGACAGTTATATATATATCTCGATTCCTAGACGTGACCCAGCGAAACGCCGGGACACGTATAACTTGTTTTTGACCGATATAACATTTCCTGTTGGTTTCATCCCATCCCGATTTTGACTGTCGCATAGTGTTATTATTTGCTCCTGCTCTGTTTCTTGTACGATGTCCCGAAGTAGGGTTTGTGTAAAACGAATTTTAATATTTGCAAAATGAAGTGGATATACCTCCTGAATTTTTCCCATCAAACTTTCTGTCGGGTACAGTCCGTTGAGTAATCCTGGGTCAAGATGTCGTTTGAATATGTCTATAATGTCTTGTGTCGAGTAGTTTTGTTTTGTAATCGTGTGTCTGTGAAAGTTAGGAAATGGTATTTGAATTGTATAGTTATCTTCGTCGCCGAATAACAGGAATAATTGATTTTAGAAGGCATTTATTGGTGTTCAGTGGCTGGGATGAGTTGATGTGGGGAACTTTCGTCGCTATGGTCAGTGGTTGTCAGGACGTTAATATCAGTATGTGGAGGTCTAGAGAGTGCGTCTGCTGCGACGTTCGTTCTTCCTTGTTTGTATTTCATCTCGTAATTTTATTCTTCGAAGATACACTTCCATCGCTTCATTTTTCCATTGTGATTTTTGTTACTCAATGCAAAAGTGAGCGGTTGGTGATCTGTGAAAATCACAACTTTCACTGATCCATACAAATAGTTTCTAAGTCAGGTGAGAGACCAGCATTTATTTTTCGTTGGCGGCATAGCTTTCCTCGGTTTTATTTAGTGATCGGGATATAAAGGTTATTGGTTTACCTGCTTGCTCGAGGACGGCTCCTAGAGCGTAGTTGGATGCATCGGTGGTAAGATGAAACTCCTGTTTGAAGTTTGGGTAGGCTAGCACGACTTTCTTTGATATTAATGAAGATTTAATTCTATTGAAAGCCTCTAAGGCGTTTTATCGAGCACAACTAGCTTTTTGCTTGAGGAATGTTTGGACACGCGTCCATCTTCCCCTCTCAAAAGCGACGTCAGAGGTTTCGCTAACTTGGCGTAATCTCTGATAAAGCGTCGATAATAGCCTGACAGACCAAGAAAAGCCCTCAAGTCCCTTAGTGTTCTTGGACACGGAAATTCTTGAATTCATTTTACTTTAGTGAGATTAGTTTTTATGCCTGTTTGTGATACAATGAAACCTAGGAATTCGACTTCTCTACGGACTTGAAGTCCGAACGGAAGTCGAGTGAATTCATATTTACCGTTATTAATTGAAAAAGCTGTATTCTCAATGTCGGATTCCTTCAGGGGAATCTGATGGAAGCCACTCTTCAAATCAAGAACAGAAAAATATGTGTTGTTTCCCAGTTGCGAGATTACCTCGTTGATTTCTGGTATTGGGTATTTATCGACTATTGTTAAAGTGTTTAATTTCCTATAATCAATTACGAGTCTGTATTTTTTTTTGTCCAGACGCCTCTAATTTCTTAGGTAAAGCCCACACAGGTGAGTTGTAGGGTGAACGGGATGGCCTAATAATTCCATCTTTTAGTAGATATTATATTTCTTGTTTCACAAAGTCTCTCATTGCTAGGGGGTTAGGATAATATTTGGTGTATACTGGGGTGTCTGAAGAGGTTCTAATTTCCCCTACTACAGTAGTGGTGTAGGTGAGTGTCTCATCTGGTTCGGTAAATAGGTGCGGATATTTGTTTGTGAGACGTTCTATATGTCGTTTTTGCGTTTCTGTCATGTGGTCTGTTCTCACGTCAATTTTGTTAACTGATGGTGAAGTTTGTTGTTTAGTGCCATTGCCAAAAGTGAGGAAATCGTCGTGGATGTTTATGGTGGCACGAAGCTCTTTAAGACTATCGTTTCCAATCATGCCGTCGAAGGATTTTAGGGTGGGGAGCAAAAAGAATTTCAGATTCGTGTTTTTTCTGCCAAATAGATTAATAACTGTGTGGTGGGTAATTTGTAGCTGTCCAGCTATGGAATTAGCAAAAAATGGTTGGTCATTGGGAATTCGTTTTGACACGAGGCAGGGTTGGATGTAACTTTTGCTCGAGCCGGTATCGATGAGCATTTTCAGAATTTTTCCGTTCTTCGTTCTGCACTCTACATACGGCAACGAAGAACTGTTCATTCTAAAAAATGAATATCGATATGGTCGTGAACGTCTTGTGATGGATTTTGTTTAGTGTATTCCTGAACTGATTGTCCACCTTCTTCTTTGGCAGTTTCTGCTTCATACTCTTCTGCTGTAGGATACCAATCCTGTTGATCTTGCGGATAATACTGGTCTTGTGGGTCCTGTATATAGTGTTCGTCTTCTTGAGTACCTGCTTCAATGTGGAAGTTCCTCTGTTGCTCCAGAGGCACTTGTTGGAAAAAGTTTGATGGACTTTTCCCGGCCTGGTTATTAAGTGGTGGCGTATTTATGTAGTTGACCGCTCCTTGAATGCAAGGAGCGGTCGACATCCATTGGCTCTGGACGTGGAAGTTGCGGCTTAGCGGGAGGTTGAGCCGGAGGCCTATAATTTGGACAATTACGGTAATTAAGAGTAGGTTGTGGCCGTTTGTGAGCCATAAAATTTTATGGAGGCACGTATGGTCTGGGAATGTACGCCAGTTGTGGGTAGAATTCGCTACTTATCTTTCTGGGTAGAAGAGGTGGCCGGAAATCTTGGGGTTTCTTAACTTGGCCATTATTATTCAGCGCGTAGTTTGAATGTGAGCCTGAGGGAGATCTACCGGTCCATGCCAAGAAGTCTCGGTAAGTCACCGTTTAATCCTCGAATAAAGGTGTCGAGGGCTTTGTCCCGGTAGGTCCATGTGAGCAAATGCAGGGATTCTGCACCTACTTCCATACATCCGAGTTTGTTGAGAATAAGTGACAGGTGTGAATACACCTTTTGGTAAAATTCTTGAATAGTGAGGTTGTCCTGCACTAATGCGGTCATCTGGTATTCCAGAGTTCCCAAATCCCGTTTAACCGCGTAGTGGAGGGTAAGGCATCTAGAAATAGCCTTCCAGTCCAGCGGTGTATTATAAGATTCGAGGGCAATGTCGGCGTTGCCCACGATTTTATTTCGTATAACATTAAGGATGCCATAATATTTTGGCGGTCCTTTTTGTGGCTCGTAGATCTGCAATATTCTATCTACGCTTTTTTTGCAGGAGTTAAATTCTCCCGGATTGCCTGAGAATTCCCGTAGGCATATCACAACGTCCGGAATTTTATCTAGTTCCGTTATATTGTTCGCTAGGTTCGAGTCTATGGTAACGTCCGTAATATTTGCAAAATTTGTGTTGGTGTTGAGGGCGGCTTTCACTAAGTTTCGTCCTTCTTATCTTAATATATTAGTTATCGCGCCAGTTATTATATTTGTTAATTGCTCTATATTAATTTCGTTAGGGTTATGAGTTACTGGTTGGGAAGGGGTTGTGGGAGGTGTGTTGAGCACTGGCGGTCGGGTAAGGTTATCAGGATTTGCCATAACTTATCTTTATTTATTTTATTTATGTGTCCTTATCCACTGGAGGGCCCCTTTGGTGGTGAATCGCAGAGTTGGACTGTTGTTATAAGCTGGAGGGCCCCTTTGGTGGTGAATCGCAGAGTTGGACTGTTGTTATAAGCTGGAGGGCCCCGAAGGTGGTGAATCGCAGCTTTAGAGTTTTATCAGTTATTGGCTGTACAAGCCTTAGTAATTTTTCGTTTGTAGTTTATAATTCTCTGGAGGGTCCCTTGGGTGGTGAATAGCAGAGATTTTTTTTAAATAAGCTGGAGGGTCCCCCGAAGGTGGTGAATCGCAGCTTTCGATTTGTGTCAGTTATTGGGTGTACAAGCCCGATATTATTTAGAGTTAGTAAACTTAAACAAAATTTTAATTTGAAATTAATTGATTGAAGTTCAAAAATTGTCTCCTCTTCCTTTTTCACTTATCACTCTTAAATTATAAATTTTTATATAATTTTCATGAATAGATTGCGGAAAAAAAAATTTCTTCAAATATTTGGTTAAACTTCTCTTTGAAATTCACTTAAATTAAATTTGTTTGCTATAGTTTATGATTTTATTAATTTCCTTTTCGAAATTCCTTAAAAATTTACTACAAATATTTAATTCCTAATCAACTTGATTTTATTCTTACTTCCTAGCACCTCGTGGCGACGGGGTAGATGTCCTTTTCGCTGTTCTACTCGGGTACCCTCGATGCGCACGAATGAAAGTGTGCGTTACTATCCTACCGGATTCCAACGCTGATATGTGGTTCGGCACCAGTTAAGCTTCTTGTCCTCCTAACGGTCCTTCGGCTATTTTGACAGGCGACTTGTTCGTTTTTTCATGTTTTCCCGGCACGGCAACACTCGGATTTTACCGCGACGCGGTGGCACTCGGCTGCCCTTACAGGCGACTTTTGCCAATAACGTACGTAAACCGACACGCGAACTTAAACTGGTCCCTGCTCGGGCGGCAGTTAAGTTATTTTATTAAACATCCTCGAATTTCATGTTTCCAACTTTATCAGCTTAAAAAATTATATATTCGGCCTTGTGAATCCAAAACATTTATTTTTTTTTAATTCTAAAGAAATTTCGTCCTGCATTTGGTACCCATATTTTCTTACTACATTGCATTGAATTTTTTAAATAATTTTCGGAATTAATCATATCTTTCAAGTTATAAAGTCCTTTAAAATAAAGCCTGACGTCAGAGAGAAAAAATAAAAACGCCACTTCAAATAAAATAGTAGGTTTCAAACCCATTTATTTATAGTCTGTAAGCAACTTTGGTGAGCTAGATTACTATTGAACGAATAAATAAATATTCGCGAAACCATGGGGCAAATATAGTAAAATTGCGTTTCTAGTTTTTCACTCTGACGTCAGTAATTCGAAAATGATTTTAAAAATTCTGAGAAATATGCTTAGACAAGAAGTATAAGTATCAAATTAAAGAGGAAATCTTGTTGAATTTGAACAGATTCAAGTTTTTGGTGCAGAATGACTGGTAAGTATTGAAAATATTCTTTTAAAATTTTATCCTTGAAATTTCACAATATTTGTTTTTGAAAAAATTATATGTTAAGGACTTATAAAAACTCGATAACATCCTCGAATATCATCTTTCTAACTTTATCAGCTTAAAAAATTACATATCCGGCCTTGTGAATCCAAAACATTTATTTTCTTTTTTAATTCTAAAGAAATTTCCTCCTCCATTTGGTACCCATATTTTCATTCTACATTGCATTGCATTTTTTAATAATTTTTGGAATTATTCATAACTTTGAAACTATAAAGTCCTTTAAAATAAAGCCTGACGTCAGAGAGAAAAAACAAAAACGCCACTTCAAATAAAAAAGTAGGTTTCAAACCCATTTATATATTACTAGCAAATACGTGCTTCGTGGCGCCTCGTGAGTAGGGACACGAATTTCGATACGATACGATACCATATCGATATTCTTGCCATTCGATACCGATACTTTTTACTTGATACTTTTCAACCGATATATTTTGGAATCGAGTACGAGAACCCTTTTATCGTATCGAATCGTAAATGTACAATACAAAGTTAATGTAATTAATAAAATATTGCACATTTTATAATAATTAGTTATCTTTTATTTTTGATAGTTTTTAAATAGGGCCAATGTATATAAATTGTTACGATTTGTATATTTGGAGCTTTTCGGCCGTTGATTTTAAAGCAAAAACGTTGGTTTTTCTTTTCTGCCTCCTACGCGTTTCGACACATTATTGTGTCTTCCTCAGGGAGTCTATTTATTTTTACAAGAAAACATAATTAACAAACGTGTATACCAAAACATGTTTTTCAAACATACCTTAACATATAATAACATAAAATCACATTAAATATTTTATGGACATCACATTTTTAAATTAACACTTAACATTTAAATACATCAATACTTTATTCCAGCTGTTCGTCTATTACTCGCTCTTATCGCTGTGTATGCGCCATTTATGTTGTCTACATCTTCTTTGTAATTCATTGCACAGTGTATTTGTTGCTGTATCCGAAGCCCTTCTAATGTCATCCTTTTCTTTGTTTTCCTCTCGATGTCTATTATTCTTGCATTATAAAAGTCCGCTGTGTGCTCGCTTTTTGTCAGGTGCTGGGCTAATGCAGTTGTCATCTTTCTATGTTTCGCGTCTGTTTTGTGCTGGTTGATTCTGACTCCTGCAGCGTTCGTCAGCTTTGCCATTGCATTGAATCTCATATATGACGTTGTGTTGTTGTTCTTTGTTTATTATACCCGAGCGCACTTGTGCACAAGGGTATTATAACTTTGTTCACATAACGGTTGTTTGTAACAGGCAAAACGAATCGAGATAGACAAATGTATACATAAATGATCAGAATGAAAAGAGAAATCGATTAAGCGGTGACTGTCTGTCCGTCCGTCCGTCCGTCCGTCCGTCCGTCCGTCTGTGCACACGATAACTCGAGTAAAAATTGAGATATCTTAACGAAACTTCGCACATGCACTTCTTTTGGGCGTAGGACGGATGGAATTGAAAATGGGCGAAATCGGACAATAACCACGCCTACCTCCCATATAACGGTAATTTTCAGAAATACGAAAACTGCGATATTTTAGTAACTACTGAAGATAATTCACTCAAAATTTACATTTAGAATACATTTTAGACGAGAAATAAGAATATTAAAAATTTTTGAAAAATGGGCGTAGCCACGCACACTTATAGTTACATGTGTATATTTTGGTAACCGCTGCACCAATTTCTTCCAAACTTGGCACAGTTGTTGACCCAGGTACAGCATACCAAATGACCGAAAATTTTTAAAATCGGACAATAACCACGGCCACATCCCATATAACGGTAATTTCGAGAAAAACGAAATCCTCGATAAATCAGTAAATATTAAAGCTAATTTATTCAAAACTGATGGTTACAACAATTCTTTATCAGGAAATACGCTTATGATAAAATTTTGGAAAATGGACGTGGCACCGCCCACTTATGATCACATATATGTATATCGTTAACCGTTTTAGCAATTTGTACCAAACTCGGTATGATTATTTTGCTTGCCACATAAAAGCAAACCGTTGAAAATTATTGAAATCGGACTCAAATTACGGCCGCTTTTCATATAACGGTAAATTTCAGAAATGCTTGAAATTTCAATATTTCGAAATTTAAGGATGCTAGTTTACTTAATATTTATACACCCGCTTATCATGTAGCGGTAGCTTTCGGAAAGGTGGAAAACATATATTTAATACTTGCGCCGGGTATTTAATGTTCGGCTCCACCCGAACTTAGACTTTCTTACTTGTTTTGTCTTTTGTTTTGTTAAAAACTGTGTTGAGTGTGCGATGCGGTCGATGGGCAAAACTTATTGTTTCGTTATGTATAAATTTTCCTAGCGATTTGTTGTCCGTTAAACCTGGTATGTATGTTATGCCAGTAAATATTCTATTATCATTTTTATACCCGAGCGCACTTGTGCACAAGGGTATTATAACTTTATTCACATAACGGTTGTTTGTAACAGGCAAAACGAATCGAGATAGATATAGACAAATGTATACATAAATGATCAGAATGAAAAGAGAAATCGATTAAGCGGTGACTGTCTGTCCGTCCGTCCGTCCGTCGGTCCGTCCGTCTGTCCGTCCGTCTGTGCACACGATAGCTCGAGTAAAAATTAAGATATCTTAACGAAACTTGGTACGTGTACTTCTTTCGGGCGTAGGACGGATGGCATTGAAAATGGGCAAAATCGGACAATAACCACGCCTACCTCCCATATAACGGTAATTTTCAGAAATACAAAAACTGCGCTATTTTAGTAACTACTGAAGATAATTCACTCAAAATTGATATTTGTAATAAATTTTAGACGAAAAATAAGAATATTAACATTTTTTTGAAAATGGGCGTAGCCACGCCCACTTATGGTTACATGTGTATATCTTGGTAACCGCTGCAACAATTTATTCCAAACTTGGCACAGTTGTTGGCCCTGGTACAGCATACCAAATGGCCGAGAATTTTTAAAATCGGACAATAACCACGCCCACATCCCATATAACGATAATTTCGAGAAATACGAAATCCTCGATAAATCAGTAAATATTAAAGCTAATTTATTCAAAATGATGGTTGCAACAACTCTTCGCCAGTAAATACGTTTATGATAAAATTTTGGAAAATGGGCGTGGCACCGCCCACTTAAGATCACGTATATGTATCTCGCTAACCGTTCTAGCAATTTGTACCAAACTCGGTATGGTTATTGTGCTTGCCACATACAAGTAAACCATTGAAAATTGTTGAAATCGGACTAAAATTACGGCCGCTTTTCATATAACGGTAAATTTCAGGAATGCTTGAAATTTCAATAGTTTGAAATTTAAGGACGCTAGTTTACCTAAAATTTATACACGCCGGCTTATCATGTAGCGGTAGCTTTCGGAAAGGTGGAAAACATATATTTAATACTTGCGCCGGGTATTTAATGTTCGGCTCCGCCCGAACTTAGACTTTCTTACTTGTTAGTTTTCATATTGTTGTTCGCTCCTTCTAGTTTGTTAATTGTTGTTGCTATGAATCTTTCTATGAGCGCGCTAGGGTATCCGTTTTTATATAAGATGGTTTTAATTATCTTCTTGTTTTCTTTTCTGAACTCCTGGTCGCTGACTTTATAAATTTTTTCAATTAAGTTCATGGCAGTATTTTTTTTTTGACTCCATGGGTGATTTGAATGAAAATTTATCATCCTAGATGAGGCTACAGCTTTTGAATCCCAATTCAGTCTAATCTGATTATTATCTCGATGGATTTCAACATCTAGGAAGGCTAATCTCTTATTTTTTTCCTCTTCCCCTGTGAATTTAATTTTTGTATGTTGTGCGTTAAATTCTTTTGGTATAACCTCCACGTCCGTTTTCTTAATTATATCATCTACATATTTGTTTATGTATTTTATATATACTAGAGTGCCAGTTACTGTCGAAATTCGACAGTTTTTCTAGTTTTAGAAGCCTTGGAGAGGTTTACTAACTTAACACGTAGCAATTTTTTTTTATCTGAGAAGGTCTTTGGAGGACTTCGGCAGGACTTCGAATTGACCCGATACATTTCTAGTTTTAGAAGCCTTGGAGAGGTTTACTAACTTAACACGTAGGAATTTTTTTTTATCTGAGAAGGTCTTTGGAGGACTTCGGCAGGACTTCGAATTGACCCGATACATTCAAGTTTATCGATAAATTTCAATGATTTGATACATATCGAAAGTTCGATGAATTTCAAGAACACTAAAATTCGATAACTCAACCAAATTCGTTAACTCGACCAATTTCGTTAACTGTAAAATTCGATGGCTCGATAAATTTCGATAACTCAAAAATGTAAAAACTTCGGATGCCTTTATAAATTTTTACTTTTGACATCTCCACATTTTTCAAAAACTATCTAAACATTTTGATAACTCGTTACACTTTGTTAAGGCGATTAAATTCGATAAGCAGTGATATGTCGATAAGCTTATATAACCTTGAAATTTCGATAAATCGATAAATTTTGAAAATTCCATAAACTTTGCTTTGTTGAACCAACCAATTTCAGTAGATCAATTATTATCTATAACTCTGTAAGTTGAAAGAACTCCATGCATTACGACACCTCGATAAATTTCGTTAAGTCTATAAATAATGATAATTCAATAAATATCGATAACTTGATACATTTCTTTAACTTGACAAATTTCGTTAATCCCACACGTTTTTATAGCTCGATAACTATCCGTAAATTTGGACAACTAAGTTTCTGTGTCTATAAATTTCGAAAACTCAGTAAACATTGATCAGTTGGAATAATTCGATACGTTGCGATAATAAACTTCGATGATTCGATAAATTTCAGTAACCTTTATGGCTGATTTTATTTCGATTCCTATCGGTAAATTTCAACTCTGTTAACCTAATTCTTATGTATTTCTCATTGTCTCAATTTTCGCCTTTATCTCAATTTTCGTCTTTATCTTCACTTTTGCCTTTTTTTGTCTTCATCGTTATCACTTGTTTCTTCATCTTCATATTTATCTTTATTTCAAAGTTTAATTTCAAATACGAAGTAAAACAAAATGCGAAACAGCTTAAATTGTACAGGTTGCAAAAACAACCATACACAAATATGGAAATTTTTAAACGACGATTTTCAACCAATTTCGAAACTATAAAAACTCTCCTCATCTACAGAAAATTACCTTTCCAACGGTGTTTTTGGTTTTGAAATCGGTAACTTTACCTTGGTCTTCATCTTTGCTTTTATCTTTCACATCTTTGCTTATATCCTTTTCGTTTTATATTCACGTAGATGAGATGAGGTGCGATGACGTGATAAGATGTGGCGAGATTTTATGTGATGTGATAGGATGTCATGTCATGTGTTGTCATATCTTCTGATGTCATACCATATGATGTCATATCATGTGATGCCACGTCATGTAATGCCATGTCATGTCATACGATGTCAGATGATGTGATGTCAAGTCATGTGAAGTCATGCCATATAATGTGATGTAATATCATATAATGTCATGTCACGTGATATCGTGTGATGTGATATCATATTATGTGATGTAATATCGTGTGATGTGTTGCCATGTAATGTGATCACATTCCATGTTCCGATTAGTATATCGATAACCCTGTTGATAACTGTGTCGATAAAAATACCGATAACAATATCCATAAAGATAGAAAAAATACAACGATTGTAAAATCGATTAATTCATCGATAAATACAACAATCTTCAGTATCGATTATTATACATATCGTTAACAATATAAATGACTAAATCGATAACAAAATCAATTACTTAATCGATTATTATGCCGATAACAATATCCGTTATTGTATCGATAACAATACCGATTATTATATTGATTATTATATCGATTGAAATAGCGGTTATTTAATCAATAACAGTACCGATAACAATATCGATTATTTTATCGATATCAATATCGATTATTATATCGATAAAAATATCGAGTTTTATATCGATAACAATATCGATCTTCATCCTCATCCTTTTCTTCATATTTATCTTTATTTTTGCATATTCCTCTTCACCTTTACCTTAAAGTGTTTAAATTTACTTTGATCCTCGTTTTTGCCCGTACCTCTAGGCATCTTTGTTTTTGTTTTCATTCTTAAACCGCTAAACCGCTGAGAACTATTTCCATGTGCATTATTCCCCTTGAATTTGACAATTTACTCCCAACCAACCAGCTGCCGCTAAAGAAGTTTCTCTTCATATATTCAAGAAATGTTCTTACCGTTTTAGTTACCCTAATTCTTATGTATCTGCCATTGTCTTCATTTTCGTCTTTATCTTCACTTTTGCCTTCTTTTTTTTGACTTCATCGTTATCATTTATTTCTTCATCTTCATATTTATCTTTATTTCAAAGCTTAATTTCAAATGTGTAGTTAAAAAACAGGCGAAACATGTCAAATTGAACATGTTGCAGCAACATGTATACACAATTCGAAAATGTTTAACCGACGGTTTTGGCCGTAATTTTCAACCAATTGTGAAACCATAAAAAAATGCCTTTCCAACGGTGTTCTTGGTTTTGAAATCGGTTCGGTAGAATCGCCAAACGAACGGAGACAAAATTTATGTTAGCGTATTAATATATAGATGCCCTTGGATCTAAGTTCAGCGATACTAACGGGTGATTTTTTAAGAGCTTGATACCTTTTTTTTTAAAAAAAACGCATAAAATTTGCAAAATCTCATCGGTTCTTTATTTGAAACGTTAGATTGGTCCATGACATTTACTTTTTGAAGATAATTTCATTTAAATGTTGACCGCGGCTGCGTCTTAGGTGGTCCATTCGGAAAGTCCAATTTTGGGCAACTTTTTCGAGCATTTCGGCCGGAATAGCCCGAATTTCTTCGGAAATGTTGTCTTCCAAAGCTGGAATAGTTGCTGGCTTATTTCTGTAGACTTTAGACTTGACGTAGCCCCACAAAAAATAGTCTAAAGGCGTCAAATCGCATGATCTTGGTGGCCAACTTACCGGTCCATTTCTTGAGATGAATTGTTCTCCGAAGTTTTCCCTCAAAATGGCCATAGAATCGCGAGCTGTGTGGCATGTAGCGCCATCTTGTTGAAACCACATGTCAACCAAGTTCAGTTCTTCCATTTTTGGCAACAAAAAGTTTGTTAGCATCGAACGATAGCGATCGCCATTCACCGTAACGTTGCGTCCAACAGCATCTTTGAAAAAATACGGTCCAATGATTCCACCAGCGTACAAACCACACCAAACAGTGCATTTTTCGGGATGCATGGGCAGTTCTTGAACGGCTTCTGGTTGCTCTTCACTCCAAATGCGGCAATTTTGCTTATTTACGAAGCCATTCAACCAGAAATGAGCCTCATCGCTGAACAAAATTTGTCGATAAAAAAGCGGATTTTCTGCCAACTTTTCTAGGGCCCATTCACTGAAAATTCGACGTTGTGTCGTTAGTAAGTCTATTCATGATGAAATGTCAAAGCATACTGAGCATCTTTCTCTTTGACACCATGTCTGAAATCCCACGTGATCTGTCAAATACTAATGCATGAAAATCCTAACCTCAAAAAAATCACCCGTTATCATCCAGTATTTTGTCTAAGACAATATCAGCTACAGTTGGGGATAAAGGGTCTCCCATCGGCATTCCATATATCTGCTGGTAGTGTATTCCATCATAAACAAAGTAATTGGTGTCTCGCAAACAGAACTCGAGAACGGCCTGAAATTGGATTTTTTGTAATCGTCGTGTGTTTTTCCAAAATTTGCCAGTTTTGCATGATTGTCCTAATTGCTAGTTATCTTTTATTAAATTCTTTTTGATGTGCTTACGGAAAAGTACATATGGGCATTTTCAATCTCGCGTGGTGTGAGGAAATGTTAAAAAATAAATTGAAAACGTCAAAATTTAAACACTCTGGGAATTGGGCAAGACTATTTGTACAATTCCTTTTTTAATATTTGAAATATTTAAAGTTAATTTTCCAAGTTCGAAAATGTAAAAATCATTCCTGCTTTTTTATCAGCCTTAGTATCTGACTTGATGTTAAATGACGTTACGTTACTAAAATTTCTGTTTAAACTTTTTTTGTTAATATTATTATTAAACTAATTTTTAACGCAAATAAAACATGAATTTTTACGTCGAATATTTTTTTTTATTTTGACTTAAGGGCTACCTAGTTGTTCCATTTTTTGCAAATATATGTCGTTCCATGACCTTCTCCTGGAAACGCCCATAAATATGTCTATACTTTGGAACTTATATGTAAAGCAATATGGGTATATTTTTGGCCTTAAAGAGCACAAATGTGTACTATCTTATTTAAGATGGCATGTGGCGGTATTTCAACCCATGCCTTCGGTGATGTCAAGTAACACACTTACCTCTACATAAGCAAACACTTATTAAAATGAAAAACTGTTCATTATTTATTAGAAAATGAGACCAGTATTCAGATTTAATTTTTTGAATTTGGTGTCGATATTTGGAATATCGAGTCTTTTTATCCCGATATTAATGGGTACCCGATATTTTTACATTTTTATTTCAAATGAGTACTATATCGATACTTTTGGTTCGTGTCCCTACTCGTGAGTAATTTTGCATCACAGTTAAGGGGAAACCGTATTGGAACTCAAATGGAAAAACCTCTTCAGGGGAAGAATTTTGCCTTTATTAGTATACATAATTCATCTTGCCGTCCATTGCAACCCTATTACATATGTATGTACATATAATGTGTCGTAAACGATTAGTAATAATAATAAAAGTTAAGATCTATCTTCACAAATCAGTGCCGTATCAGTTCAGTACCATTGCCAATCAGCATCGATCAGTGATGCATAATCACACACAGCCGTAGTATGTCATCCGGTACTTTCAGTAAAACGAAGTTCATGGAAACCAAGATGACTTATTTTACTAATGATCAATTGGCAATTATTGTCAAATTATATAATTCTGGATAATTCCGTACCAACTCGATTAATTTTCCCTCCATATCAAACAAAACTTGCAATAGAATACCGTCAGCTCGTCAGAGATATACACAAACAAATCTTTGCCGCGTTAACTACACTCTAAAAAATTTTTTTTAGAATTTAAGTATTTTAAAAATGGTAACCAGTTTCCTCTCATAATGTATGTAAATTTGCACACCGTATTAACCAATGTAAATACTGCTTTTTAACTTTTACTTACCATATCTGAGGCGTAGAACAAATTTTCAATTTGTTTGTTGAATTCAAGACAGACAATTTGCTCTAAAAGTTTTTTGTTTAACTTAACGCATATTAAAAGTTACCAGTTCCTCTCCTAATGTGTGCAAATATAGACACCGTGTTAATAAAGTTAAACAATGCCTGTTTAGTTTTACGTACCATGCCTGCAGATTCAATGTGTGGAAGACTAACTTCTTCAGATGGTATTGAAGAGTCTACGGCAAAGAGTACGCCACCGCCGACTCTGTCCTCCCGATCTTTTCTGTAGATATGATAATTATTTGAAAGAATCTCTGAATTAAAAATGTGAGGTTTGAGCCAATTTTCAGTCAAAGAAATTATATTATAATTGCATTCAAGGCCAATAAGATATAAATTCGTTAATTTAGTATTTATGCCACTTACGTTTTGATAATAAATACTTAAGCAGATTTAGTAATCAGTTTCTTGATTCTGTATTCTGACGGGGAATATTTGCTAAATTATTATTTTTGTTGGGCCTATACTCAAATTCACGAACGAAAGCTCCGGAGGGCCAAAAAGAACTACTAAGCAGCATGTCAAAATTTTCTAAATTTACGTCTATTTTAAGTGAAGAAATATTTCTTTCATATTTAAAATTAAATTTTCTGATACTTAAGTTGACAGTTTTAACTTTGGACGAGATGTAAAACTTTATATCGTCCTCGGAAGTATCCTTCGAAAATCTAGATACAAATATAGACTTCTTTGGGGGAACCACAACCAGTCTCCTAGTATTAGACTCGATTACCGGCGGACGGGGTTGAGTAACTGAGTTACTAATTGAGGGTAGAGTAAGCGTTGGAAGATTAGATGGCGGTGCCACAACTTCAACGGGGGAAGGGGAAGATACTGCAGGGTCGTTATTATTAGAAGCAGACTTTGATATATGTTCTTTTGAGGAAGATAACTCCTTTGTCTGTGGACATGGAGAAGAAAGATTAATTAAGTCATTCGGAAGATTGTTCTGACGTGGAACGGTCCTTTCATTAGGCGGACTATGAAGACGCTTACGTTTTGACACACGAATGTCCTTCATAGATTGTACGGTATCTAACCATTTAAAAGATTTAAATACATTTTCATAATGTTTAAATTTTTCGGTCAGTACCGACAACTCTCTCCCTACCTCAGAAAACCCATTTCTGGTTTGCCTAAACAACTTAAAGAGATCAACTTCGGTTGACCTGCACTTTAAGCAAGACCAGCGAAGACCTTTGCCATCATTAATAGCGTCCAGAATTCTTCCTGTCAAACCAGCACATTTTAGATGGCAAATACCATCACAGAGCCAGCAATAAGTAGCGTTCAGATTCGCTTTTAATTTGGCAGTTATCAAGATCACACTTCATATTGAAAGATTTAATAACACTTATGTTAATAAAAGACAAGCAAAATAAGTTTAACACAACACACACAACAATTTAGCAGCTGATGTATTTAGCTTAAAAATATATGTAGCGAACAGTTTGAGTATCACTGTATTGTGATACTTAATAAACGCAACGCAAACAGCTGTGACAAGAAATACTAAAAGAAGTAAACAAAAAGAGCAAAAAGAAATGTGCAAAAATAGAAACGATCTCAGTTAACTACAAAGGAATTACAACAACAATGATAACAACAAATGACTCGGCAAGATTAGATGTATGCTAGTGAAATTTAATTAAATTTAATATAAACCACAAAAATCACAAAACTTTCACTTAGCTTCGAATTATTATCACACTAAGGTGCTCGTAGGCACTTTTTATAGCAACTTTTACTAGAATTAGCATAATAAACTTTGCAAAATACAAAGAGAAATCAGAGCAGTAGAACTTCACAGCTTGACGTTTGCTTAATGTATTTTTGCGTTAAATCGTTTGCAATTTTAAACATTTCATGTGTATATTTTAAACGTCTAAAAATCCAGTCTTGAACATCTTATGCGTATACTTGCACAGATTTTGTTTGAAAATAAACACTTTTCAGTAGCAGTTTTCGTGCAGTTTTTAGAGTGTATAAAAAAATTGCGGAAAGAACACTGAAGCAGCACTGGCGGTAAAAAACGGCACTGTGCCGGACGGTCTGAACAACTCTAGCTATTTGGGACTGTAAAAATCACCGATATAATTGATTTGAGGTCGATAAATAAGCGCAGATCTAATTCCGATTGCATGCATCGTTTCTATTCGCGTCGCCGCTACTATTCTCCGATTACGGGCCATTGCCCTTGCGGCTCTCGTTTGTCTTGACAAATTTCTTTTAGCTTTAGGCATTTTTAAACACTTCGCACTATTCTGTTATTTTAAAGATTTTTTTTTATTTAGTAACGAAATTCCACTTTGTATAAGCCAAAAACTCAGCCTTTAACCCTAAAATACTAACCTTATTTTTTATTCCTCTAATACTAATGTTCGCCTGTGAGGCTACTTTGAAAAAAGGTACAAATTTTGTCTTTTTAAAACCTTATTTAAAAGAATGGGCTTAAATATATTTCATATGTTTCTAAAGTAAAAGATAAAATAATTTAATAATTTGTTTAATATTAGTAATAATAATCCGTATTGAAAACTAACACCATATTTTCATCTTTTTGGAAGGTGTCATTTAAAAAAATAAAAAAATAAATATTTTAGAGCGAACGAACTCAAACAATCCATAAATGATCTTAAAGATATTCGTATTTACTTTCACACTTAAAAGTAATTAATTGTTTATCTTTTCTATTGTGACTTGTACCTACAAATGAAATCGACTTTTTTGTATCACATTGGGCCCTATGAATAAAAACTAAGCGACTGATTTTTCTTAAAATTTCAGATCTTTTACGTAAATTTATTTGAATGAATCAAGCAAAAGGTTAGAAATCTTAAGAAAGAGCAACTGCTTAGTTTTTTTATTCATAAGGCCCATTCACTGAAATCTTCTTCCGAATTGTCCTCACTATCGCTTCCATTCAACGATATTTCTTCCAACCATTTTAGAACTTTTTGTTCATAGGTACCCCTCTCGGAAAGTAAAAAAAAGAATAAGTTCAAAAGAGAAAATAGCCAACCAACATGTTAAAAACTGAAATAAGTACAGCAAACAAAATTACCTTTACTACTAACGTTCGCCTGTCAGGCGTCAAGACGGCGTGGAACTCAGCCGCGCAAGGCCACTGTACAATGTGCGCCTGCTAACAACCTCGTACAGTGCTAAACTGAGTTGGCGTGAACGCATACTTTGATCATTAAAATCGTTCCTGAAATATCGCGGGAAACCCGAATTCGTTCCGCCTCACAGGCGAACGTTAGTGTTCTGGGGTTAACGCACTTGCTAATTTATCAACTACGCGAAAACAATGTGCCGAATTCCCATGAAGCCCAGCAAATATACATACATATGTACATCACTGATTTGTTGTTGTTTGTGCATGCCACTACAGCGTTGGAAAAATGGAATTCGGCTAGATTCCATAAAAACAGGGCTAAATTACTTTACCATCAGTGTGACCACGTTAGCCTTTTTGAAGCTAGATTTAGAATTTAATTTTACGCCATAGCCTCAAAAATTTAGATCTGACTTCGTAGCTTTTTTCTGGCCTTTTTTTTACTTAAAAAATTCAATAAAAGTCGGACCGGAACTATAAAAATAAGCACCTAAGCTTACTAAAAAGCTCTAAAACTGCTATTTACCGTTGAAATATTACAATAAAAGTGCAATGGTCCATTTCTTTGAGAACATAATTTCTTAGCTTTTTAAAAAATAACTAATACTAAGAAATTTGCTTTAAATCTTATTTTTACTATACGATTTGTTGGCTTATTACTTGTATACTTTGATGTAAAAAATATTAAAATTTTTGTATTTTTCTTATACTAAACTAAACTTTGTTCTGCATATACATATATATGTGTTTTGATGAGAATGATTTAAAAAGTTATTTACAGGAAATCGGTTTTGCAGAACTTATCGATTTTCTAAAGAAAGAATTTACTGACTTCATTTTAGCTTAAATTTTCCTAGCGTACAACTTTTTCTAACCTTTTTTAAAAACGAATTTAGCTTCGCTTTTCGGCATTATCTGGTCATACTGTTTACCATATAAATTCTAAATTGAACATAGTTATGTACATATGTATGCATGTATGTATTCAAGTCTAATGGTCTGATTATGCATACTTCGCATAACTTCGCACAACTTCGCATAAACTTCAAACTGTAATTTCGTATGTACTTTGTATGTATGTTGTATGTATTCCATTACCCAGAAATTTGCAGAACTTTTAAGAACTTAGCGATCTGTTGAGTTTAGATTTTGCTTCACATTTTCTTAAGTTACATTTTTAGTGCACTGGTACAAATGGTTGTGCGAAGTTATGCGAAGTATGCATAATCAGACCCTAACTCAATTGATTGAATGTTGATCTCTTTAACAAACATAGTTCAGTTTTGTTGTGTGCAGAATTTGCATGAAGCGAAACAGACATTACTTTGCTGTTATTTATACTGTATGCTTACCTGTAGCCTGCGGGGAAAATCTCTAGTTCTGAACTGGTGCGCTTCTAGTACATTTAGACCCAGTAGTGGTTCGCGATAAATCTCTTTTGCATGCAAACAACTGGCGAATTGAACATGGCGATGTCCTAGAAAGTGTCAATTGCCCCCCGCTCCATCCTTTTTTCGATAGTGCCGAACTAGTCCTAAATTCTATAGTTCCGAACCAGTTCTAAAATCGACGGACGAAAGAAAAAAGTATGATGATTTTTCAATCTTTTTGGTTCTTCCATGTGTGCGATTTTAAGTTATTTTGAAAGAAATGTGTTTTCAATTTGAAATTAAATTTGTTTGAATGATTGTAAGAAATGTACGTTTACATACCTTTAGCTGTAGCTGAGTTTGCAGAGGTGCTCGCTGTTAGATTCCAGACAAGATGTTGAAATGTTAACACAAATTTTGGTTTTGTATTACCAAGCTATGAAAAAGCATCTGCGAAGTGCAGAATAAAAGCGTATTTGAACGAAAAAGCCGCCGAACAAATATCTATGCAAAGTAAACAAGATCCCTTTTTCGATAGTTCAGAACTAGTTCTAAATTCGAAAAATAAGATCTAGTTCGTTCTGCATCTCTTTTTATATAGTTCCGAACGAGTTCTAAATTCGCCACTTTAGATATAGATTTCTAGTGAAAAAACTGAAAAAAAAATTATTTTTTAAAAGTGCCACTTTTCGCCGATTTTGGACTGGTGGGGATCTAGCTTCTGTCGGCTAGTTCCTTTTTGGCGATAAAGATCTAGTACGGAACTAGAAATTTGATTCAATAGTCCGCGTTTTCCCTGCAGGGTAAGCATGTGCCGATAACGCAGCAAGCAGCATTTTGAAGTAAAAATAAATAATATAAAAAAACTGTATAATATACAACGCTTTTATAAATGGACTAAAAAGTAGAAAATAATATTTCTCAGCCCATAGAATTTGTTTTGATGACTTTTGATTTTGAAATTTTAGCAAAAGTTATTAACCATTTATAAACCATTTATGAGATTGAAAATGAAAAGCGTGGGGCGCATGTAATAGACCTGAATTGATATGAAGGGTAATATATGTATGTATGTATGTGGATATATGAATAACGACCGCTTAAAATCGATCTCAAGTTTGTACTTTCTCTGTAGAAATTTTAGGTCTATGTTATGTAGTTTGACTATTGCCAAATAAATCTAATGCTTTGTATTGCATGCGCCCCACGCTTTTCATTTTCAATCTCATAAATGGTTTATAATAAGTTTTGCTAAATTTCAAAATCAAAAGTTATCAAAACAAATTCTATGGGACTGGGAAATATTATATTCTACTTTTTAGACCATTTATAAAAGCGTTGTACATTAGAAAGTTTTTTTTTTATATTAATTATTTTCTACTTTTTAGTCTTGTCTGTATAAAATTTTGCAATAGATATTAAAATAGTTTAACGATATTAATAGATTGGTGCACACACATGCATATACATATGTATGTACATACATACGAGCACCAATTAATTTCATTTAAAGAAATGGTGAATCGTCCATTTCCGCTGTAGCGTACGGCGTAGGGCGGACCGACGAGGCTGAGAGGTAGATGTCGCCCTATGCACTAGACTTTTTATAGGATCTTTGCAAAGCAAAGGCTTTATAGCAATGAATGGTGTCTGGGCACACAACATTGCAAGTTGGTAAAAGCGTTGTAAAAAACAAAAAACAGTTGCCAAACGAAATACACAATGTACAGTGTTTGTTTTAGGGGTGCAAGTCAAAAAATACATCGTTGTTTTCTTCGATTTGATGCATCGAAATTTAGTATCCTATGAAAACATCGATATTTTCGATGCATCGAATGAATATATCAACATTTTCTTTCAATTAAAAGTATACAACAAGGAAATGAAGCAATCGTAACTTCGATCAGTGTTTAAGTAATAACTCACAGTGAAATGTATTAATTGATCTAAACAGTTACAAATCCCAGTTTTTTCTGTTCTCTTGAGAAGGCTTCAAAATTTTCGGAAGGTATGGAAGTGGCGACAATTGTTAAATATTTATAAGCATTATATTCAACAATTTATATTGAGCTTGAGGCCGTTTTTTAAATGAAAATTTATTGTGG
>NW_023458719.1:45238-50365 GCF_013731165.1 Rhagoletis pomonella
GAGGAAGTGATCACTGATTCAAATGATTCCATGCTTTTGTCTGCTTCGTCACTTTCAACAATGTATTTATTAAAGCTGAGATCAGAACCCTTTAAATATTTGTTTCTCTGTTTTATATTTCTTTTAAATGCAACTAATGGATCTGACGATAATATCAAACGAGTCATTAAATCCGTATTGCTTTGTACTCTTCCAGTTTTTCGAGAATGATTAAGCCGATATTTTCTTATGTTTTTGTGTGAACATTCTAAGGCTTCTTCTGATAATGAACCTGATAAAATAGGTGGAAATACAGATTAAGAAAATAAATGAAAACATAGCTTTAAAATCATTACCTTTTGGTAAATCAAAGTATTTAATTACATCACATCCATGTACTAAAACTTTATGCACTGAACTTGGCATGTTATACCAACCATAATTTCTAAGGTATAACTCTCTTGTTTCGTTCAACAAAACACTAAACTCTTGGGTTTTTATTTGTTTTCCACAAGAGAGGACTCTTAGCACCAGAGAAAAATTATGGATTAGAGACTTATCCAGACGAGTAATTTCTGCGGCAACGTCAATATTTTCAAAAAAACGTCGAGCTATGTTTCCATCATTTGTTGTTCCAAACCCTTGCTTGACTTGATCAATTATCAAACCTGTTTTAATTTTGAACTCTTTTTGGATACAAGCTTTAGTTTCAATAAATTTAGCCTTATTTTCCATTCTGACTTGCCATGTCTTAAAAGGCAGACGGTAGGCTATGTGTAATAGACATTCAAAGAATCGAATCCAGCAATGGAGGGTTGATAACCCAAATTTATAATGATCTGGATTTGGTATTTTGTTTTGTTCAATATTATTCATTTCTGTTGGGCTTGCATGACATATGAAACATCTCCTTGAGGAATTGGTGTTTGTTAAAACATTAGCTACTGCACCGTCAATCATAGTGCAATGCATGATGTAGGAAACTTCAGCAATTCCCTTCTTATTTTTAAAAATATCACATTCCAAATCATTAATCATCTGAATTATTTTATTATATTCTGAATGAATTACCGCCTTTCCTTCTTTCGTATAAACGAATTTCTCTGGTCTACAGAACAGCGTAGAAGAGGGAGTTCGGTTGACCCATATTTCATTACCTGATGAGGAATCGATGAGCCTTAAAATGTGAAAAAATTTGGAAAATAGAGAATAGATACATAAGAAAATAATTGATTTTATACGAACTTAAGTGGTAACAAAGCAATTACGAAAATAAATTCATCTGAGAGGTCTCCCGCGGAGAATTTTTGCTTATATCGACTGTGGCCAGAACTGCCATCCATTCCCCATTTACATATAAGTGAAAGTTTGCCCACTGGGTGTTTGTCTGCACAAACTTCTAAGATGTGTTTGGATGTAATATGTACAAGAGCCTTTAAATTAACTTCTGCTGAAGTTTCCGTCGCTTCTATATGTGGTACTAAACTTTGTTTTAATTGGTTTAACGCATACGTGCTTGGGAAAAAATCCGCATGTATATTGTTAGCAACTTTGCGTAGTCTATTATATTTTTCTTCCGATAAATCTAAATCTAAACACAAGGCCAGCGCTTCAAAGGGTTCAAGACACTTCTTTATAGTGTTATCAGGCTTCGTTTCATTTTTTGTTACTTTCCGTGCTGCATAAGTAATTTCTTCCGCACTATGTTCTTCAAGTATTTTACTAACCTTTCGCAATTTTGACTTTTTTGAAGCTACCGAAAACTCTACTTGCGGTCTGCCTCTTTTTCCCGTACTGGTGCTTGGTATCTGAAATTTATATTCAATTACAATCTTTCACACTACAAAGCATACATTAAATACATTATCGGGATCTTCAATTTCAAAGACTACCCATTGGAGCCAAGAAGAGTTTAAATTAATAAATCGCTCTTTTATATAGACAGCTTCCTTCCACTTTCTGCTCATTTCAGCATTGAACTTATAAACTTTTTTTCTCACAGCATCTCTATCAAATTTAACATTAGTTAACTTTTCACAAACAAAAGAAAAAGTGATTGATATTCTTTCTTTAAGGGGTGTTTCTAACCATAAATCTACCAAATCACTATTTATAATTTTAATTGACATTTTTATTTATTTATTATAAAAGTTTTACGTTTCTGCTTTTGATACTTTATTTTGAAGTGAGATAAACAAGTGCTGATTTACCTGCTGCGCTCACTTGCTTTCACACGTATATCGAGGGCTTATATTCAATACCCTCTATCTGCAAAAACTCAATTTTTCAGGAGAGCTAAAAACTGTTTTTGCAGCTGTTTTTAAAAGCATGTCTTAAATATTCACACAATATACTAAAACTAGTTTTTACTTTTAATTCATTTAATTTTAGTTTAAAGATCAGATAGAGGTTATTGCAATTCGAATTATGACTATTTATATAGAAAAATTTGCTGATAGAGGGTTTTGCAGAATAATGAAAATGTCAGTTCTTTAGACGTAAATACTATGTTAAACTAAGATTTTAATGCAGAAATCATAGGTGTGAAAATTCGTTCCTTTCTATTCCGATGTGCCCAGGTAACTACATAATTTTAAATGTGTTTTTGTGTTAAAACAGTATTTCACGTGATTTCGAAATTATATGAGAATCATTAGCGCTGTTAAAAGAGGCTTCGCTGGCTGGTTTACTGTCCGTTCAGATGATGAAATTTCCTTCGTTTATAGAGGCGAAACGTACAGCTGATTCGGCTGTAAATGCCGAGCAGTACGGGGGAAAACACTGAAGACAATTGTAACACCCAGCCCTTTTGTTACCACCATATCTGGAACCGTCTGTGAAAATAAGCTCCCAGGTAATTTATGAGTATCAAACTGGGCAAATGCCCTTGCGGTAGAGTTTTTACTTTAGTAAGCATCGGATGATGTCGAAATCTTTGATGTAGCTTAATATACGAAATAAAGGTGATTGCTTGCTACATTAGTTTTTTTGTTGAAAGCAGGATTCGACGTGAGAGATAGCTTTAATTGGCGAGGTGGGAAATGCACGGATGCTTTTTCTCCTCTGCTACATAGTAAGGTGTTTATAGCAATTTAAGATGTTTTTTTGCGCAGTGTCCATAAATTACGAGCCCAAAGTCAACTTTTACATAATGACAGTTCTGCTTAAAAGTAGGTTTATTGTAAAAAATCATTCCAAATATTTTCACAAGGAGAGGGTTGGATGTATGTATTTATTTGTATTTTCTGCATATGTGAAAAAATTACTTTTTCAGCTTAAATCTGAGCTCCTGAAGATTTGGACCAATTGATTAGATCGTTTAGTATGTTAGAAAAAATAATTTTTACTTGCGTCAAGTCCTTAGTCTTAGAAAAAATTAAAATATCATTAGCGTATTTAGTTTGGCAATAGGAATAATAATAGCACTTTCCCACTCTTGATGATATAACCCTTGAAATAAAATGTAGTTATGGAGTTTAATGACTCTATGTTTGATGGGATACGGATGATTTTTTAGAACGGGGTACGGGATTTTGTCTGCACCAGGGCTTTTGCCTGTCATCGAAGAGATGGTTGGTCAAACTCTTAAATAGATATGAGTAAGAGAGAATTGTGGGAATCTTCGGACCAAGTGGAGGCAAATAAACATATACACATCGCTCATTTACTTTAGTAGTGTCATAATCCAAAAAATACAAATTTTGAGTTGAGTATGCAGAAATTATCGCTACGTCTTCTTCTATTTCGTGTAAAAATATCATAGCTGGATCGATTAAGCCCTGTATGCAGCTCTCAAGAAAATGGTCAAGAAAAAATTGCCATTATTTCGCGTGTGTGTCCAAGGAATTTTGACATTTTTTGATACTTCACAGCCTGTTGCAACACTCTTTCCTCAAGAAATAATAGAACGGGCATATATTTCTGTTGCAAAACTGGGTTGCCTTATGCTCTTTCTTCACAAAAAACTTTAGAAAACCGTAGTAGAAAGCGTAGTAAATTTCTTAAGAACTGCGTACTGCCTTAAGAAAATTTGACTCAAGAAAATTTCTTAGCCATTTCTTGTACGTCATTTTATATGGAGTTTTTGCTTTTCTTGAGAGCTGCATACAGGCCTTTACCAGAATCTCACTAGAATAAAATATGTATTCATTTTTAGTATCGGCGTATATGTAAATTCAAAACTTTAAAGCCGTCTTTCTCGAGTTTTGATTTTTTGAGTTATGACATTATTGTAGTAAATGAGCGGACATGTATATACCTGTAAGCTACCGGCCAAACCCGATCTTAGAATAAACTATTTTTGTAACTCTCATCATCAGTCCAACTGAAGCTACGCAGTCCACAAGATTTGGTTTCGGTTGGACATCGCATTAGGTAGAACAAGTTTAGCCTGGGCAAAACTAGTTTGACCTAAGATCGGATTTTACCGGAACATATACATACATGCATCGGCACATGTAACTTACCCAGTCTTTATTTGACCTGCCACAAAAAAATGGTAATGAAAACGATTTTCCAGCAAAATTGTGTAGATAGAGGATTTTGCTTTTGTAACAAAATGTTATTGCAGATAGTGGATTTTTCAAAATGAGAATATAATACCATAAAAGCAAAATTTTAAGTTTGGCATTATTGTCATGGCTGAAGGATAAATAAGAGCTCACGTTACCATCAAAAACTCATTTTCATCAAAATTGTAGATAGAGGGTATTGAATATAAGCCCACGATATACTTATGTGCATTAAGGTGGTTAAAGTTTATATGAAAAAATGTTATGTTCCCAAAACCGTTTGGCTTGTTCGGTATATTGTTACGCATACTTAATGCACTTTAAATTTCAAATTTAAGAAAAATCGGTTAATATTAAAGGGCGCCCATCGCTGTTTTATATTTTAAATATTTGTTTTTTTGTGTAAATGGGTAGAAAAAATATGTCAAATACAATTTATTCATGAAATTTTAAACTCGCGTTGAGCAACATTTTCCACTAATAGTAAAACGTTGAAATTTTTGCACAGGTAATGTAATTAGTTAGGTGAACAAAATTATAAAAAGACTCAATCAAAAAAAAAAATATATAAAAAAATTGGACCTCCCTGATGTGCATACATTTGTACTATCATTTTCGCAAGCTGTTTTTGTTTGCT
>NW_023458719.1:50465-54180 GCF_013731165.1 Rhagoletis pomonella
GAATGAATATTCATTAATTTTGCTCAGTGTACCTACTTTATTCAACAATAATGCGTCATCAACCAGCTTCGCCTATTGTTTGCATCCAACTAAATAAAATTTGTTGCTCTTCTACTCTTTCTGTTGACGTTCGGATTGTGTACGTGTAAGAAGCCGATTGTGTACATATGAAAGGCCGAATATAGTTCGTTTCCCAGGAAAGTGTTTGGCGGGCACTGCTCTAAACACAAACTCGTTAAAGGGAAACGGTCTAGCAATGCGTGGTAGTGTTGATGAACTTAATATTTTAATTAAACATACTTGTTATTAAAATTTCATTTTAAAAATAGCACTGCGTCCTACTGTGATAGAAATATCTGTGGTCACACGGCATAACCGCACAACTCGAGTTATGTCGAAATAGAGTTAATATAATATTTGGAATCTCCGTATCCGATTTCATATTGTGTCAAAATTTTACGGAATTTGGTTCAAGGGCTAACTTAAGGAATAATAAGGATAGAAAAATAGCATGATTCAATAATACAAGGTTCGATAAACTGTCTCTCTCGCACCGCTCCCTTAGCAGCGGCACCGTGCTGCTTCTTTGCAAATTCACTTGGGAAAAGTGTAGCTTTGGTGTGAATTAGAAGAATAAGCTTTTGTGCAATATGTTTATTTGTATATGCATATGAAACACACTTAACTGATTAAAACATAGATTGTTTTTAAATTGGATGTTTACTTAAATCTCATAGTAGTTTTATTTTAATTCTGAGTCCTTTTGCAGTTTTTATACAGCTAAATATCACATAAATTACGTAATTCACGTAGATATATTAATATATCGTTCAATATTTAAAATGCCAGATTTCCTGCAAATACGTTGGAATTTACAAAAGGAATTTCACTACTAATTGCCTACTTTGCGTAATTTTCTACTCCCATTTTCGCACCAAGGGATTTCATTATTCTCCTTTCTCCATCCTTCGCAAATGCAACCTTTTGACCGCGGCTGTCAATAATTATCTAACCTTGTATTATTGAATCATGGAAAAATAGCACATCTCAAATTTGTTGCTGTTAGCACAGGGAATAACAACACATCTCGGTTCGTGAATAACGGTTCATTCTCACTTCACTTATGTCTTTATGCTCAGTTCAAGTTTAGCAAGCGAAGAGGTTGGTTGTACGATTTTTGTGTGCGGAAAAATTGCATATCTGACTTGTGCTTTTAATCCATAATATGTTTATTGCTTGATTTTTTGCACAAGTATACTTGTGTTCTTGTGCCAAGCTATTCTTTATTCTAACGAATTAAATAACTGAACTTATGTCTATGTTCCATAATACGATTTTTATCATTTGGAAACATAACAAGAGATTTGCTATTTTTCCGAAACAGTAAGTTTATAGTGAACAATGTAAATTGACTTGATTGATTATACCAACTGCTAGCCCCCAAAATTCATAAAGTAGTGTTTTTATTCCACACTATATTTAAATTGAAAAAGATAGCCAATGGAGGAAAAAGGTAAGTTAAAATAGGAAATTAGGCACTTAAGTTACACGCTAATTTTCCTGTATAAAATTCCATGTCACATTTAAGACTCTCTATTTTTAACAGAATCACGTGAGCTGTTTCAATAGTCTTTCGAGAAAAAACATTTTCAGATGAGACGGGGTAGTCTCTGGAGAAGGGGTCCAATACACATCTTTACGGACGGATCGAAGCTGGAAGGTAGAGTTGAAGGAGGTGTCTACTGTCAGGAACTCTCAGTAGATCTTACTTTCAGACTGCCGGATCTCTGCAGCGTCTTTCATGCAGAGGTGGCCGCTATAAAAGAGGCAGCCGATTGGTTATGCACCAATGTACTGTCAACAAGGAGGGTAAATATATACACTGATAGCCAAGCGTCAATCACGGCGCTGGGATCACTAATGGTGTGTTCAAAACTGGTTGAGGAATGACTGGCCTCTCTCTCAACTGCCTTGGAATACTTCCAGATCAGGCTGAACTGTGTCCCGGGGCACAGTGATATCGCGGGAAATTGCAGGGCTGATGAACTGGCCAGGCAGGGCACCCTTGAGGCCATCACCTCGGACAGGGAGGTCATTGGAGTTCCGTTGGCAACCTGCGGCCTGCTTTTGGACAGATGGGCTTAGGGTCGGCTCAGCGAGCGCTGGGGAAAAACCTCGACTTGCAAAGTTGCAAGGTCCTTCTGGCCGGTTGCGGACCGCGGGCGGTCAAGGGAGCTACTGCACCTGGCTAAGCGTCAGCTCTCGATTTTCACAGGTGTACTGACCGGACACTGTCCAATGGGAACCCACGCGGTGCGACTCAATATCCTCACGGATCCCTACTGCCGCCGTTGCCTGCAAGACGAGGTGGAATCATCTCAGCACTTCCTACTCAACTGCCCGGCATTCGCTAGATTGCGGTTCAAGCATCTCGGTGCGCATTTCATCGACTCTCCCGAGGGGCTCTCCGGAGTGGACGTCAGCTGTTTGAAGAACTTTATTATGAGCACCCAGCGCTTCTTGTAATTTTTACGCAGTTACCGTTCAAACGAATTTCTCCCTTATGTAATGTGGTATCACAATGGAAAACCAAATGTCTAAGTGAATCCCCTCTGCGGCTCTGCCCCCGTAACCTAACCTTACCTAAGTGTGGTAAGCAACTTTACAAAAATTTAAAAAAATCATGGCACAGTGACAATCATAAGCGACAACAAAATATATGGCAGCATCTTCATTCATGCCAGAAGAAATCGACCGTCGTGCGAGAAACATGGATTTTTATTAATTTGAATCGGCATCCTTACAATAAAATTATGTATGCATATAAAGTCCATAAAATACACCAATAAAAATTTGGTGCTTTTTTAAATTCAAAACTTGGCAATACTGCCTTTTGTTCGATGCTTTTTCTTGTTGAGTTCGTGTTGCTCTCTCATTCTGGTATTTGTTGACGTCACGGCCAGTTGCTCTCACCTCGATTGGTGCAATCTTGTATTCTTGGTTATTTATTCTGTATGCTACTACAGCGATTTAAAATAAGGTTTCTGCTGCGTAGCGGCAACTTTTTTTCACGAACTTCATCTTTATGAAATAAAGGAAAAGAAGAAGATCAATGTATGTATGTATGCCACACCAAGAAGCTTACAGTGAGCATACTGTGGTGAGCATGTGCCGATACCGCAGCAAGCAGCATTTTGAAGTAAAAAAAAAACAAAATTGCCAAGCGAAATACACGATGTACAGCAGTCATGCCCAGCGCGGGGCACTTGCATATGGAATTCTGCCAGCGCAGGGCACTTGCTTATGGAGTTCTGCCGACGTTGGGCATGACTGATGTACAGTGTTTGTTTGTTTTGAACGCAGCGCTGCTTGTATATACATAAATTTCGCTTTGCGTGCAGCGCTGCTTGTACATAAATTTCGCTTTGCGCATACCTGAAGCTGGCAAAGGCTATTTTTTTACTTTGCGCTATGCTAGATGAGTATAAAAAATTATAATATAAAAAACCAAAACCTCGCTATTACAATTTCCATTCGTACTGTGATCAGGTTACTTTAAGAATGGAAGTTTAAAGCAATTCCCATTCGTAATGTCATCAGGTATATAACTTGAGAAAGGAAATCGCTGCATCTTTTAGGCGCATCAATATTACATAGTTACATCCCGAGCTAATAAAAGCGAGGTAAAAAGAGAAGAGAATATTGAGAAATATGT
>NW_023458719.1:54280-58426 GCF_013731165.1 Rhagoletis pomonella
ATTTTTATTGGTGTATTTTATGGACTTTATATGCATACATAATTTTATTGTAAGGATGCCGATTCAAATTAATAAAAATCCATGTTTCTCGCACGACGGTCGATTTCTTCTGGCATGAATGAAGATGCTGCCATATATTTTGTTGTCGCTTATGATTGTCACTGTGCCATGATTTTTTTAAATTTTTGTAAAGTTGCTTACCACACTTAGGTAAGGTTAGGTTACGGGGGCAGAGCCGCAGAGGGGATTCACTTAGACATTTGGTTTTCCATTGTGATACCACATTACATAAGGGAGAAATTCGTTTGAACGGTAACTGCGTAAAAATTACAAGAAGCGCTGGGTGCTCATAATAAAGTTCTTCAAACAGCTGACGTCCACTCCGGAGAGCCCCTCGGGAGAGTCGATGAAATGCGCACCGAGAGGCTTGAACCGCAATCTAGCGAATGCCGGGCAGTTGAGTAGGAAGTGCTGAGATGATTCCACCTCGTCTTGCAGGCAACGGCGGCAGTAGGGATCCGTGAGGATATTGAGTCGCACCGCGTGGGTTCCCATTGGACAGTGTCCGGTCAGTACACCAGTGAAAATCGAGAGCTGACGCTTAGCCAGCTGCAGTAGCTCCCTTGACCGCCCGCGGTCTACAACCGGCCAGAAGGACCTTGCAACTTTGCAAGTCGGGGTTTTTCCCCAGCGCTCGCTGAGCCGACCCTAAGCCCATCTGTCCAAAAGCAGGCCGCAGGTTGCCAACGGAACTCCAATGACCTCCCTGTCCGAGGTGATGGCCTCAAGGGTGCCCTGCCTGGCCAGTTCATCAGCCCTGCAATTTCCCGCGATATCACTGTGCCCCGGGACCCAGTTCAGCCTGATCTGGAAGTATTCCGAGGCAGTTGAGAGAGAGGCCAGGCATTCCTCAACCAGTTTTGAACACACCATTAGCGATCCCAGCACCGTGGGTGACGCTTGGCTATCAGTGTATATATTTACCCTCCTTGTTGACAGTACATTGGTGCATAACCAATCGGCTGCCTCTTTTATAGCGGCCACCTCTGCATAAAAAAGGCTGTAGAGATCCCGCAGTCTGAAAGTAAGATCTACTGAGAGTTCCTGACAGTAGACACCTCCTTCAACTCTCCCTTCCAGCTTCGATCCGTCCGTAAAGATGTGTATTGGACCCCTTCTCCAGAGACTACCCCGTCTCATCTGAAAATGTTTTTTCTCGAAAGACTATTGAAACAGCTCACGTGATTCTGTTAAAAATAGAGAGTCTTAAATGTGACATGGAATTTTATACAGGAAAATTAGCGTGTAACTTAAGTGCCTAATTTCCTATTTTAACTTACCTTTTTCCTCCATTGGCTATCTTTTTCAATTTAAATATAGTGTGGAATAAAAACACTACTTTATGAATTTTGGGGGCTAGCAGTTGGTATAATCAATCAAGTCAATTTACATTGTTCACTATAAACTTACTGTTTCGGAAAAATAGCAAATCTCTTGTTATGTTTCCAAATGATAAAAATCGTATTATGGAACATAGACATAAGTTCAGTTATTTAATTCGTTAGAATAAAGAATAGCTTGGCACAAGAACACAAGTATACTTGTGCAAAAAATCAAGCAATAAACATATTATGGATTAAAAGCACAAGTCAGATATGCAATTTTTCCGCACACAAAAATCGTACAACCAACCTCTTCGCTTGCTAAACTTGAACTGAGCATAAAGACATAAGTGAAGTGAGAATGAACCGTTATTCACGAACCGAGATGTGTTGTTATTCCCTGTGCTAACAGCAACAAATTTGAGATGTGCTATTTTTCCATGATTCAATAATACAAGGTTAGATAATTATTGACAGCCGCGGTCAAAAGGTTGCATTTGCGAAGGATGGAGAAAGGAGAATAATGAAATCCCTTGGTGCGAAAATGGTAGTAGAAAATTACGCAAAGTAGGCAATTAGTAGTGAAATTCCTTTTGTAAATTCCAACGTATTTGCAGGAAATCTGGCATTTTAAATATTGAACGATATATTAATATATCTACGTGAATTACGTAATTTATGTGATATTTAGCTGTATAAAAACTGCAAAAGGACTCAGAATTAAAATAAAACTACTATGAGATTTAAGTAAACATCCAATTTAAAAACAATCTATGTTTTAATCAGTTAAGTGTGCTTCATATGCATATACAAATAAACATATTGCACAAAAGCTTATTCTTCTAATTCACACCAAAGCTACACTTTTCCCAAGTGAATTTGCAAAGAAGCAGCACGGTGCCGCTGCTAAGGGAGCGGTGCGAGAGAGACAGTTTATCGAACCTTGTATTATTGAATCATGCTATTTTTCTATCCTTAACATTTAGTTAGCCCTTGAACCAAATTCCGTAAAATTTTGACACAATATGAAATCGGATACGGAGATTCCAAATATTATATTAACTCTATTTCGACATAACTCGAGTTGTGCGGTTATGCCGTGTGACCACAGATATTTCTATCACAGTAGGACGCAGTGCTATTTTTAAAATGAAATTTTAATAACAAGTATGTTTAATTAAAATATTAAGTTCATCAACACTACCACGCATTGCTAGACCGTTTCCCTTTAACGAGTTTGTGTTTAGAGCAGTGCCCGCCAAACACTTTCCTGGGAAACGAACTATATTCGGCCTTTCATATGTACACAATCGGCTTCTTACACGTACACAATCCGAACGTCAACAGAAAGAGTAGAAGAGCAACAAATTTTATTTAGTTGGATGCAAACAATAGGCGAAGCTGGTTGATGACGCATTATTGTTGAATAAAGTAGGTACACTGAGCAAAATTAATGAATATTCATTCAAAAATTTTATAACACAATTTTTTGTACATACAGCCCTAGAAATAGGTATGTATATGGTACCAAGTCGAGCTTTGTCTTCATATTAAAAGAACTTTACCAACTTTTTCCTTTCTTAGGGCCGTTAATTTTCATTATATGTTTCTATGTTGTTTAGATCTAAAAAAAATAGCGCACAATGAAAAAAATGGCAAAAAAACATACCAAAGTTTTTATAATAAGTAATGCAACACAGAAATTTTTTTCCGTGCATTACCACCAACACATTCTCATTTTTTGTTTCTTAACTAATACATGCTCATTTTAAGAATTTTCTCTTTTTGGCGGGCACTGGTTTAGAGAGCATCAACAAACCACATACATATTTCTCAATATTCTCTTCTCTTTTTACCTCGCTTTTATTAGCTCGGGATGTAACTATGTAATATTGATGCGCCTAAAAGATGCAGCGATTTCCTTCCTCAAGTTATATACCTGATGACAGTACGAATGGGAATTGCTTTAAACTTCCATTCTTAAAGTAACCTGAACACAGTACGAATGGAAATTGTAATAGCGAGGTTTAGTTTTTTAAATTGTAATTTTTTATACTCATCTAGCATAGCGCAAAGTAAAAAAATAGCCTTTGCCAGCTTCAGGCATGCGCAAAGCGAAATTTATGTACAAGCAGCGCTGCACGCAAAGCGAAATTTATGTATATACAAGCAGCGCTGCGTTCAAAACAAACAAACACTGTACATCAGTCATGCCCAACGTCGGCAGAACTCCATAAGCAAGTGCCCTGCGCTGGCAGAATTCCATATGCAAGTGCCCCGCGCTGGGCATGACTGCTGTACATCGTGTATTTCGCTTGGCAATTTTGTTTTTTTTTTTACTTCAAAATGCTGCTTGCTGCGGTATCGGCACATGCTCACCACAGTATGCTCACTGTAAGCTTCTTGGTGTGGCATACATACATACATTGATCTTCTTCTTTTCCTTTATTTCATAAAGATGAAGTTCGTGAAAAAAAGTTGCCGCTACGCAGCAGAAACCTTATTTTAAATCGCTGTAGTAGCATACAGAATAAATAACCAAGAATACAAGATTGCACCAATCGAGGTAAGAGCAACTGGCCGTGACGTCAACAAATACCAGAATGAGAGAGCAACACGAACTCAACAAGAAAAAGCATCGAACAAAAGGTAGTATTGCCAAGTTTTGAATTTGAAAAAGCACCATATTTTTATTGGTGTATTTTATGGACTTTATATGCATACATAATTTTATTGTAAGGATGCCGATTCAAATTAATAAAAA
>NW_023458719.1:58526-62235 GCF_013731165.1 Rhagoletis pomonella
ACATATTTCTCAATATTCTCTTCTCTTTTTACCTCGCTTTTATTAGCTCGGGATGTAACTATGTAATATTGATGCGCCTAAAAGATGCAGCGATTTCCTTTCTCAAGTTATATACCTGATGACATTACGAATGGGAATTGCTTTAAACTTCCATTCTTAAAGTAACCTGATCACAGTACGAATGGAAATTGTAATAGCGAGGTTTTGGTTTTTTATATTATAATTTTTTATACTCATCTAGCATAGCGCAAAGTAAAAAAATAGCCTTTGCCAGCTTCAGGTATGCGCAAAGCGAAATTTATGTACAAGCAGCGCTGCACGCAAAGCGAAATTTATGTATATACAAGCAGCGCTGCGTTCAAAACAAACAAACACTGTACATCAGTCATGCCCAACGTCGGCAGAACTCCATAAGCAAGTGCCCTGCGCTGGCAGAATTCCATATGCAAGTGCCCCGCGCTGGGCATGACTGCTGTACATCGTGTATTTCGCTTGGCAATTTTGTTTTTTTTTACTTCAAAATGCTGCTTGCTGCGGTATCGGCACATGCTCACCACAGTATGCTCACTGTAAGCTTCTTGGTGTGGCATACATACATACATTGATCTTCTTCTTTTCCTTTATTTCATAAATTTGAAGTTCGTGAAAAAAAGTTGCCGCTACGCAGCAGAAACCTTATTTTAAATCGCTGTAGTAGCATACAGAATAAATAACCAAGAATACAAGATTGCACCAATCGAGGTGAGAGCAACTGGCCGTGACGTCAACAAATACCAGAATGAGAGAGCAACACGAACTCAACAAGAAAAAGCATCGAACAAAAGGCAGTATTGCCAAGTTTTGAATTTAAAAAAGCACCAAATTTTTATTGGTGTATTTTATGGACTTTATATGCATACATAATTTTATTGTAAGGATGCCGATTCAAATTAATAAAAACCATGTTTCTCGCACGACGGGCGATTTCTTCTGGCATGAATGAAGATGCTGCCATATATTTTGTTGTCGCTTATGATTGTCACTGTGCCATGATTTTTTTAAATTTTTGTAAAGTTGCTTACCACACTTAGGTAAGGTTAGGTTACGGGGGCAGAGCCGCAGAGGGGATTCACTTAGACATTTGGTTTTCCATTGTGATACCACATTACATAAGGGAGAAATTCGTTTGAACGGTAACTGCGTAAAAATTACAAGAAGCGCTGGGTGCTCATAATAAAGTTCTTCAAACAGCTGACGTCCACTCCGGAGAGCCCCTCGGGAGAGTCGATGAAATGCGCACCGAGATGCTTGAACCGCAATCTAGCGAATGCCGGGCAGTTGAGTAGGAAGTGCTGAGATGATTCCACCTCGTCTTGCAGGCAACGGCGGCAGTAGGGATCCGTGAGGATATTGAGTCGCACCGCGTGGGTTCCCATTGGACAGTGTCCGGTCAGTACACCTGTGAAAATCGAGAGCTGACGCTTAGCCAGGTGCAGTAGCTCCCTTGACCGCCCGCGGTCCGCAACCGGCCAGAAGGACCTTGCAACTTTGCAAGTCGAGGTTTTTCCCCAGCGCTCGCTGAGCCGACCCTAAGCCCATCTGTCCAAAAGCAGGCCGCAGGTTGCCAACGGAACTCCAATGACCTCCCTGTCCGAGGTGATGGCCTCAAGGGTGCCCTGCCTGGCCAGTTCATCAGCCCTGCAATTTCCCGCGATATCACTGTGCCCCGGGACCCAGTTCAGCCTGATCTGGAAGTATTCCGAGGCAGTTGAGAGAGAGGCCAGGCATTCCTCAACCAGTTTTGAACACACCATTAGCGATCCCAGCACCGTGGGTGACGCTTGGCTATCAGTGTATATATTTACCCTCCTTGTTGACAGTACATTGGTGCATAACCAATCGGCTGCCTCTTTTATAGCGGCCACCTCTGCATAAAAAAGGCTGTAGAGATCCCGCAGTCTGAAAGTAAGATCTACTGAGAGTTCCTGACAGTAGACACCTCCTTCAACTCTACCTTCCAGCTTCGATCCGTCCGTAAAGATGTGTATTGGACCCCTTCTCCAGAGACTACCCCGTCTCATCTGAAAATGTTTTTTCTCGAAAGACTATTGAAACAGCTCACGTGATTCTGTTAAAAATAGAGAGTCTTAAATGTGACATGGAATTTTATACAGGAAAATTAGCGTGTAACTTAAGTGCCTAATTTCCTATTTTAACTTACCTTTTTCCTCCATTGGCTAGCTGTTTCAATTTAAATATAGTGTGGAATAAAAACACTACTTTATGAATTTTGGGGGCTAGCAGTTGGTATAATCAATCAAGTCAATTTACATTGTTCACTATAAACTTACTGTTTCGGAAAAATAGCAAATCTCTTGTTATGTTTCCAAATGATAAAAATCGTATTATGGAACATAGACATAAGTTCAGTTATTTAATTCGTTAGAATAAAGAATAGCTTGGCACAAGAACACAAGTATACTTGTGCAAAAAATCAAGCAATAAACATATTATGGATTAAAAGCACAAGTCAGATATGCAATTTTTCCGCACACAAAAATCGTACAACCAACCTCTTCGCTTGCTAAACTTGAACTGAGCATAAAGACATAAGTGAAGTGAGAATGAACCGTTATTCACGAACCGAGATGTGTTGTTATTCCCTGTGCTAACAGCAACAAATTTGAGATGTGCTATTTTTCCATGATTCAATAATACAAGGTTAGATAATTATTGACAGCCGCGGTCAAAAGGTTGCATTTGCGAAGGATGGAGAAAGGAGAATAATGAAATCCCTTGGTGCGAAAATGGGAGTAGAAAATTACGCAAAGTAGGCAATTAGTAGTGAAATTCCTTTTGTAAATTCCAACGTATTTGCAGGAAATCTGGCATTTTAAATATTGAACGATATATTAATATATCTACGTGAATTACGTAATTTATGTGATATTTAGCTGTATAAAAACTGCAAAAGGACTCAGAATTAAAATAAAACTACTATGAGATTTAAGTAAACATCCAATTTAAAAACAATCTATGTTTTAATCAGTTAAGTGTGTTTCATATGCATATACAAATAAACATATTGCACAAAAGCTTATTCTTCTAATTCACACCAAAGCTACACTTTTCCCAAGTGAATTTGCAAAGAAGCAGCACGGTGCCGCTGCTAAGGGAGCGGTGCGAGAGAGACAGTTTATCGAACCTTGTATTATTGAATCATGCTATTTTTCTATCCTTAACATTTAGTTAGCCCTTGAACCAAATTCCGTAAAATTTTGACACAATATGAAATCGGATACGGAGATTCCAAATATTATATTAACTCTATTTCGACATAACTCGAGTTGTGCGGTTATGCCGTGTGACCACAGATATTTCTATCACAGTAGGACGCAGTGCTATTTTTAAAATGAAATTTTAATAACAAGTATGTTTAATTAAAATATTAAGTTCATCAACACTGCCACGCATTGCTAGACCGTTTCCCTTTAACGAGTTTGTGTTTAGAGCAGTGCCCGCCAAACACTTTCCTGGGAAACGAACTATATTCGGCCTTTCATATGTACACAATCGGCTTCTTACACGTACACAATCCGAACGTCAACAGAAAGAGTAGAAGAGCAACAAATTTTATTTAGTTGGATGCAAACAATAGGCGAAGCTGGTTGATGACGCATTATTGTTGAATAAAGTAGGTACACTGAGCAAAATTAATGAATATTCATTC
>NW_023458719.1:62335-67903 GCF_013731165.1 Rhagoletis pomonella
CATTTCGTAATCGCACTCTGCCCTTCCGATTCTACCTCCCACACGCAAAAGTCCCTTCCCGTCCAGCATTGGCTTTAGCGATTCAAGCTTGCTTCCTTCAGGTAAGGATGTTTTCTTCCGCAATGCACGTATTTCATTGGAGTACGCCAGATCTTGTGCTTCTTTCAGAATTAGCTCCAATGCCCTAGCTCTTTCCTCTGCACTAGGCACGGGAATATTAAAGCTTTTACGGTCTGATTTCCGAAGCCGCTGACTCCCCTTAGCTCTCAACAAACGGATAAATCTTAGCACTTGTGCCATGATTCCGATCAATCTATCCAATGAACGAGCGCACTGCACCAGCGGAATTTCTAGCACTCTTTTTGATGCTCCATGTTGCTACTGTCATAGCCACAGCATGTACTTTCAGCTCCGCCCTTGCACCCTCAGGTACCTCCTTACGCAGAAATCTATCTTCTGGCCACTCTGCTCCCGATCTCCTAAGCCAGCTAGGCCCATGCAACCATAAATCATTACCCACTATCCCACTAGCGCTTACACCTCTTGTCAGAAGGTCAGCTGGATTGTTACTCGTCCCGACGTGGCGCCATTTGTTTATGTCGGTATTAGCTTGTACCGATGCCACCTGATTTGCTACATAAACCTTAAGTTGGCATGGCAACTTGCGCAACCAATGCAAAACTATCGTTGAATCTGTCCACATCACATAATCAACTGTCTGCCATTCCATGCTCCGCACCACACTTGAATATAGCCTAGCCAAAAGCTCAGCAGCAGCAAGCTCAATCTTAGGAATGGTAATCGTCCTCAGTGGGGCGACTCTAGCCTTTGAAATCAGTAGCTCGGATGTAATCGTGCCCAATTTGCTCTCTACTCGCACATAAATAACCGCCCCGAAGCCCTTTTCGGATGCATCCGCAAAGCCATGCAGCTGAATATTTGTATTGCTTGCCACCACAATGAATCGAGGTAGCCTAAAAGTTTCTAGCGCAGTAATGTCTTGCCAAAATCCTAGCCATCTATCTCTAAAATCTTGAGGAACTTCTTCATCCCAGCCTACACTCAAACGCTATAAATCTTGCACTATAATCTTCCCAATGAATGTAACGGGTGTGATATAACCATTAGGGTCATACAATTGCGCAACACAGCTTAGGATGATTCGCTTAGTAATAACCGCAGGCACTACTGGCACCTTCACGACAAACGTGAATTCATCCTCGTCAGTCATCCATTGTAAACCAAGCACAGATGCATTATCATCTTCTGTTAGCAATAATGCACTCGGTTCCCCTGACTGGAGAACACTTGCAAGCGCCTTACTGTTTGACTTCCACTTGCACAATTTCATACCCGCACCGCCTAGCGCAAACTTCATCTCTTTAGCCAATTTTATTGCTTTATCTTCATTACTGGCGCCTGTGATACCGTCATCCATGTAGAAATCATCTATTATGGCTCTAGCTGCTGATGGAAAATATTCCATTTGCTCTCTAGCTGCCTGTATTAAACATCGTACGGCTAAATATGCTGATGCCGTCATACCATATGTGACTACTGTTAAGCAGTATTCTCTTAATCTATCCCTCGGACTCTCGCGCCAAAATATCCGTTGGAGATCGTACTGGCTCTCAATGATGCGCACCTGCCTAAACATCATCTTTACATCACAGCTGATGCAAATTCTGCGACGCCTAAACCTCATTATAATTTCGGCGAGATCACGCTGTAATTTCTCTCCGAGCATTTGAATTTCCTTCAAAGAAACCCCTGATTCCGTCTTGCAACTAGCGTTAAAAACAACGCGGAACTTTTTATGCACACAATGATGCGGAATATAATATACTAGCTCACCGCGCAAAGGATCATGGTTAGCTTCCTTCATGTGACCGAGTTGCTCATACTCACGCATGAAATCAATGTATTTACGACCGACTTCAGGATCTCTAGCTAATCTCTTCTCCAAATAAAAAAAATTGCTTCAATGCACTCTCACGCGAACTGCCCAATCTACTAGCACTGCGTATCGGTATTGTCACGACAAAGCGCCCTGACTTATCCCGAAAGTAAGTTTCCATAAACATTTTCTCTACCATTTCTTGCTCTACCATTCGAACAGGAAGATCAGGAATGTGGTCCATTTCCCACAAACGCTGCACTATCTTCCCTAGCTCGTCCATACTCTCGCAGCTTATGGCAGAAACAGCTGACCCGATGGCATAGTCTACCTGGTCAAAGTATGGGCCAAGTACTACAATACCAAGTGTGGTTTCTATCATTGTAGTATTATCTAAGGTTCTAGCCACTTGCCCGATTAGGCACCTTGCGAATACCTGCACGCCTAGGACCAACTGCACATTGTTAGGCTCCCAATAATTAGGATTCGCAAAAGGCACCTTTGTTGGATTCGCCATTCTACACAAACTCATCGAGTCAGGCGGCACTACTAGCTTCAGCTGGCTTTGCCCTGGCAGTACCCGAAATTCTGCCTCAATGTATTCATCAGACTCATACCATGGTCTAACCCTAGCATTTATTTTTTTCCTAACTAGGAACGGCTGACCATCTATACCAACCATATATCTGGTCACACTGGCCACTGATAATTGATAAGCTCTGATAATCTTATCCAAAATAAGATTTGGTTGTGCACCGGTATCCAGCAAAGCACAAAAAGGTCCAATATTAACATTATCTATCTCTAACCGAACCAAGGCGGTAGGCAACAATACTACACTTTGCCTTATGCTAGGTAAAGGTTTAAATGCCAGTACCTGGGTACCGACTCCCTGCCCGATTCATAACTGCCACTGACCTGCTGGTCCCCGCCCTGGTAACTAAAAACATGCTTATAAGGTGTACAAACATCTGGCCGTTTATTAACCTGCTCTGATATATCAAGTTCTATTACCTCAGTCGATGTATCTAGCTCCTTCCTGCTCCTTTTTGATTGTCAAATTGTTGTGTTGACATCTGCGCTCCTACGTTTTTGCTCTCGTTTGGATGAACCACTAGCCCTTACTTGCTCAACTGGGTCTTGCACTATCAGCAAGTGCTTGTTCACCTCCCTAGTTGGGCACAGAACACTATTATGAAATATCTTGCCTGGACATCTACTGCACGGCCCAGAATAGCAGTCTTTTACTGAAGTCCTTGCTTGAAGCAGTTTGGACATAAATTGTGCTTCTCTACATATGTCTTACGTGCCCGTAGATTCAGGAAGTCTGGGCACTTATACAACCCATGATCACCTCGACATAAGTGGCATGGAGAAGTCTTCTTTGCTCCTCCGTCGCTCTTCTGCACACTAGCTCTGACCTTACTTGCTCTCTGATTTGCATCTTGCTGACGCCTCTTTATCTGTTCAGCCCGAACAGCCGATGATGCCACACTGCTCTCTCGCGCACGACGGTTCTCTACTTGATGCGAAGATGCAGCGGCCTGTTTGTCGAGAAACGCTAGCATCTCAACTGCTGTTGGGGTTTCAGACTGCCGCTGAAGTCTTTCGTGCAAATTATGCACTACGAGCATGTCCCAATGCTCTATGGGCAAGCCTTGCGCGTGCAACTGACGCAATGTCTCGTGCGTCACGTTTGACATGCGTTGAAGTGCATCCGAAGATGCACGCTCCAAAAACAGCAACCTATAAAACTGGCGCAAATACTCACGACATGTGTGATACTTCTTGTCATAGAGCTGAATTAAGCGTTCCCATGCTTCATTATAGTTTTCGTCGGTCAGCTGCCACTCACCCAAAGTACGTGCAGCCTTGCCCACCAACGACTTTTGCAAATATGCAAACTTAAATGCTGGCGCAACCTGCTCATTATCATGCACAGCGGCTTTGAAGCGATCATGGAAGCCCTTCCACTTGGTCAGCGAACCATCGAATTCGCCCCAGTTATTCTTTAAGTCCATTTGCCGCTGTGGATACTGTAGCTCCACCTGCATATTTTCTGGCGCACTTACTGGTGCCGGGGATGGTGCCAGTAAATCTATTTTGCACTGCAGTGCCGCACGTGCCTCGAAATATCCATTCTCGGCCTTTTCTAGCTCTTGCTCATAGACATTGATATCGCTGCTCTCGGCAACACTGCTCACCACGCCCTTCCAAGGCCTCCAACCTAGCACTAGCACCCTGATGAGTTATAGAGGCAAATGCCTCATCCTGGACATATGCCGCTGCCCTTTTAATTGCTCGCACGCACGCAACAAGTAGCTCCACTTTTACCATTGTCAGTTTTTTATATTTTATAATCAAGTCGCTTTATTAAGTCTTTTGCTTTCGAATTTTAATGTTCACTGCGCAAGTACCTCTTTAGCAATGACGCTATTTGTATTTTTCTACCCTCGCATCGAATTCCGCTACATACACACACCAGTGTAAAGTTCTAGAATATTATACTCTATAGTGCACCGCTCTAGCTCGTTAATTTGTACATATGGCATTTATATACATATATGTGTATGCCCATGAGTCTACCTGTTCACACTACTAGCACTCTGCGCACCGATTTGCTCCGCTTCAGCTCGCTTACATACATATATGAGATTTTATACTCACACCGACGAGCTACTTGCCTTCTGCGCATCTATACTGCGCAGCTTCGACTTGCCCGTGTATACATGAGTTTCACTTCTCACATACACAAGCCACCAGTGCTTGGTACTTGCACCATACTCTCATACTTTCCTGCTCTCTGGTATACACTATGGTTCTAGCAACTTTTCAATTGCTCTATGGCAAATGAAAGGACTTTGTAACATAGTTCTATCGCCCTCGCACTCTACATCCAAAAGTAGTTTGAACACATATATGTATATGCGCTCAAACACATGCTCTCAAGCACAAGGAATCGTTTTGCAATACACATGCTCATTCACTTGCTCTCTAGCACAAGAAATAGCATACAATACACATGTGTATTCCCATTGCCCTTGCTCCATTCGCTCAACCATTCTCATGTTTGCTACCAGCAACCAATTTCACAACTTGCCAGGATTTCGTCTGTAGACTCATCTACAACTATTCATAAACCTCTGTTGCTCATCAACTCACTAGCTCACATCCATTACTAGCTCTAGCAATTTATGGACTGTATACTTGCACATTCTATACACACGCACATACATATGCACGCATATTTCTAGCCCCCTCACTCATAGGCATCAATCACGATGCCACGAAATCGCCCAAGAAATCAAAAGCACAACCGAGCCCACATCCGGCTCAAAGGACCAATGTTTCGTAGCCCAGCCAAATCAATAAAAACACATTTGCTTTAGTTGGAAAAGCCACAGCTGAAAAACTAACCTTTATTATTATTAATATCACAAACATCACCAAGCACGCTCAGCGCTCCTTTTTACGTTCACTCGCACAACTAAACACACTCTCTTTCCCAAGCAGGGTTGCAACTTACCCTCATTGAGTTCATTCACACTTCGTATGAATTCCAACTCATACGGAACATTAGCAATTTTGTAAAATATGGCCTACTTTTTAAGAAAAAAATTATTATTTTTTTTTATATGGAGAAAAACCCATTTTTTAGAATTTTAAAGCGC
>NW_023458719.1:68003-70237 GCF_013731165.1 Rhagoletis pomonella
CTTCACATGTGGATAAGATGCATGGAGTGTATTTTACACATATCACATAATATGGACTTCAAGAAATGGGCAGCTAGAGGTGAAGATAAAGTACTCCAAAAAGCAAATAAACACTTGACCCAGAAAGAATTTTTTACTGTCACGGGATTACTGATAGATATTGTAAAGCAAGGCCTCGGTACAACTAATGACGGCAACACAGCCAGGAGGTTCTTCAGAGATTACGAGAAGTCTGCAGAGATTACGGGTGTAGACAGTCGCTTAATAAAGCGATTTGCTGTAATTTTGCAACCTATTGCTTCCGGGAAAAATATTGAAACAGAAAAAATTAGACAATTTTGCAAAGAAACAGCGGAACTATATGTCAGCTTGTACACTTGGTACCACATGCCTGCTAGTGTTCATAAGCTATTAGTGTATGGTGCAGATATTTGCCAACATTACTCCTTTAAACCAATTGGAATGCTGTCGGAAGAAGCTGCTGAAGCACGAAATAAAGATTTTCGAGCGGTCAGGGAAAGACATTCGCGAAAGAGTGGCCGAATACAAACCAACGAAGATATCCTGCACAACTTTTTGATAAGTTCAGATCCCTATATAACGCACATAAAACCAAAATTTAGTAAAGTAAAAAGTCAAGAGATGTTTCCAGAAGCAGTGGAAATGCTCAAAGACCAAGTTCCATACGACCTGCGTGAGATCGAAAACGAATCTCTACCGGATCCAGTTGCATAGCTAGTCTAAATTTATAGTTTATTGTATTCTTAGTTGTAATTAACTCGGTTAAAGACTATCTAATGCCTTTAATTTTGCTATTAAAATTTTTATTAAGTTCCTGTATCTTTTCAAGTCGTAGACTTATCTTTTTTTCTTAAAAAGTAGGCCATATTTTACAAAATTGCTTCTAATAAAAGTTCACAGAAAAAAATCAGATCGATTCTTGGAATCTCGGCCCTAATTGAATAATTTCTTGATTTGGGACAAGTGTGGCAATACTTTATATTCAGTAGGAATGTCGTTCAATCTTCGTATATACCTTTGAAGGTTTCGAAGAATCTGGAAAGTTATATTTTTTCCTTTTCGTTAGAATGCTAGTAGTTATCCTACCTGAAACGCCTTCAAAACCACCGTATTGTCTATTTTCCTTAATATGCCTTTAGCATATACTAAGCGATTATTAATGGTAAATAAACAAAGGGTAGGTAGAGAGCTTTTAAAAGATCTCAACATACCCCTAGAACTTCAGGCAAAAATGTATTTGCACACAAAAGCACTTGCTCGCCTTTTCAAGGAAATTGTGAAACCAAGGCTCGATTGGTAATTTTTTTTTTTATTCTGTGTAACTATTTGAAGGCCATAGATTATATTATACTCAGGGCCGTTTTCTAATGTAAGCAGTAAAGTTGCCTTTACTAACAGGGCAGATAAATTGTTCCTCAATTTAAAGTGTTTTCGTTTTCCTACCTTGCCGGTAAAAATAAATTCGTTATTCCGTAGAGTGAAACTTCACTACACTTCCGAGAGTGAAACTTCACTACATACGTCATAAAATTTCAAAGGTTGGCAATGCAACATAAGCAAATATAGAGCAGGAGCAACTGTTAGCAAAAACCAAAACATTGGTTGAAATATCTAATATATCTGGCTCATGAACCAAAACCGAACCAAAATTTAAAGTTGGGTACAAATTTTAAAGGTTGCATCGGGTGAGCAACAGTTTATCGATTCGAGAAATTAATGCTCTGATGAGAAAACGAAAACTCGTATATCGAGACGATAAAGTGGCCGGTAAACTAAAGGTTTGATGAGAAAACGGCCCTTAGTATATTTTATGATATACCGACTTACATATAAACTACTTGTATTTTAAAATGCATACATATGTGTCTGACGGAAGAAACTTAAGCGGTTAAAAAAAATTTTAAATCTCCAGAAGAAATATCCGTATACAAAGTAAAACGAATTTCCACCGGATTCAGATCCAAAGATAGTCTAAATTTATAGTTTATTGTGTTATTTACTGTAATTAACCCATTACCTTCAATTTTAATATTGCTGTTAAAATTTTTTTTAAGTGTCTGTATTTTTTAGGGTCGCAGACTTATGCAATAGGTTTCTATAGAGAAATTGTGGACAATATGGCCGTCTACAATGTGCCATAATCCGCATTTCGGATCCGTGGTTAGTGCGCTTTAAAATTCTAAAAAATGGGTTTTTCTCCATATAAAAAAAAA
>NW_023458719.1:70337-79829 GCF_013731165.1 Rhagoletis pomonella
GCGCTTTAAAATTCTAAAAAATGGGTTTTTCTCCATATAAAAAAAAAATAATAATTTTTTTCTTAAAAAGTAGGCCATATTTTACAAAATTTCTAATAATAAAAGTTATTTATAATTGCGTAAGCAGTCCACAGAAAAAAATCAGATCGATTCGGTGAATTTTGACCCTAATTCCATAATTCCTTGATTTGGGACCAGTGTGCGCCGCTACTTTACCCGAAATGTCGGCAGGTGCGACATTGAGCATAGCGTTCAGCGCTAAGGTAGGAGTGGTTCGGAGCGCCCCGCTAATCCCAACGAGGGCTGCCATTTGCACGCGCTCTAGCTTCCTGACATGAGTGGTCTTTTCCAGTGAACTCCACCAGACGATGACCCCATACAACATTATTGGCTTAATTATGGTATCATATAGCCAGTGCATCACTTTTGGGGAGAGACCCATCCCTTCCCTAAGGCATTCTTGCAGCAGTAGAGGGCCACCGATGCTTTCCTCACTCGTTCCTCGATATTAGGTTTCCATGACAACTTCCCGTCCAGGGTCACGCCCAAGAATTTGACCCTGTCAGAGAGGACAAGTGGAACACCCCCTATTGAGGGGAGCTGGGCATAAGGCTTTTTGTACCTCCTGGTAAAAAGAACGAGCTCCGTTTTTCCAGGATTGACAGCAAGCCCGCAGCTAGCGGACCAATTTGTGACCCTGTTTAGGTACCCTTGCATAATATCGTACAGAGTGTTCAAGAACTTTCCTCTGACGATGAGTGCCACGTCATCCGCGTAGGCAATAACCCGGCATCCTGTCCTTTCCAGTTCCTCCAGGACGTCGTTTATCACGACTGTCCAGAGGAAGGGTGAAAGGACGCCTCCTTGCGGGGTGCCTCTGCCTACTTTACGCTGCTCAGAGGCGTTGCCCCATTCCGCTGTGACAGTTCTGTCGTGCAGCATGTGTGAGATGAGCCTGACTAGGTAGCTCTCGACTCCGAGCTTAGTAAGGGCTCTTATTATCGCTCCGGGAAGGACATTATTGAAAGCCCCCTCGATATCAAGGAAGGTACCCACTACAAAATCTTTGTTTTTAAGAGACTCCTCTATAATTTTGAGGATTGAGTGCAGGGCAGATTCCACGGATCTACCTTCAGGTAGGCGTGCTGAGAGGGGCTAAAACGCTCTCGAGGAATCCTGTTTCTTATGTGCAGGTCAATCAGTCTCTCAAAAGTCTTCAATAAGACAGATCAGAGACTGATAGGTCTGAAGTCCCTCGGGGATACATGAGAGTTCTTTCCTGCTTTGGGGATGAAAGTGACCCCTACGCACCTCCAAGCCCCCGGGATGTACCCTCTTTCTAGGTAGCTCGCATAGATAGGGGTGAGCCAGCGACACGAGACCTCCACAGCCTTTTGCAGCTGCGCAGGAATGAAGCCATCCGGTCCAAGGGACTTGAAGGGCTTGAAATATTCGATTGCCCAGAGCAGTCGGCGCCTCTCCAATACTTCACCGGAGGAGGAGGTAGAGCATTCGCCCTTCAACACCGGTGGGTTCACGCGGTGCAGAATTTCCTGTGAAATGAGCATCAAGGAGTAGCTTAAGCGATTCCTCTCCACTCATCGCCCAGTTGCCCTCTTCGTCCCTCAGGTATCCCAAGGGTACGGGATTCCTCGCAAGGATTCGCCTAAATCGAGATGATTCATTACAACCTTCTACGGCTTCGCAGAAGCTTCTCCATGACTCGATTTTGGCCTTTCTTATCTCGGACTTATAGATGCCTAGTCCGATCTTTTAGAGTTCCCAGTCGGAGTGTTGTCCACTCTTCCTGGCTTTATTGAACAGGCGTCTACTCGTCGCCCTGAGTTCTGGGAGTTCCACCGTCCACCATTTTGGTCGTACTTTGCCCCTAGGCCTACTCAGCGGGCATGAGATTTCGATGGCACTCCTACAAGCTGATGTAAACTTATCCACCATAACATCAATCGAGCCTTCGGTGCTTAAGCTCTCCTGGGGGGCCTCTGGGGCCACACTTACGATTGCTATACATTTTGCTCCTATGTTTTTACGATTTTCTAATTTGGTGTCTTCAAACTAAAAACAAAAGCACCAAAAATGCACCACGCACCAAACTCAAAAATTTTAGCGTTTTGAATATCCACTAAATTTGGTGCAAAGAGCATCAAGTTGGTGAATGTCAACAAAAGTATTTTATGACGTCAGCGGTTGGATGTATGCTGTCAAAGAGAGGGTTAGCGGTCCGCGAATGGCGCGACCTTTATTTCCTGGATCGTGATAAATAACAGCAAAGAAATATCTGTTTCGCTTTATGCAAATTCTGCACAAAACAAAACTCTACTTCAACAAATCAACATTCAATCAATTGCGTTAGACTTAAATACATGCATACATATGTGCATAACTACATATGTTCAAATTAGAATTGATATGGTTAAGTACCCTAGCCCTTTTTTTATGGGAATCCTGCCTCTGTCTCGCCGAATTCCATTTTTCCAACACTGTATTGGCATGCACAAACAACAGCAAATCAATGATGTACATATGTATGTTTATTTATTGGGCTTCATGGGAATTTGGCACATTGTTTTCTCGAAGTTGATAAATTAGCAAGTGCGTTAAAGGCTGAGTTTTTGGCTTATACAAAGTGGAATTTCGTAAATATAAAAAAAAATCTTTAAAATAACAGAATAGTGCGAAGTGTTTAAAAATGCCCACAGCTAAGAGAAAGACAAACCAGAGCCGCAACGGCCCGTAATCGGAGAATTGTAGCGGCGGTGCGAATAGAAACGATGCCTGCAATTGGAATTAGATCTGCGTTTATTTATCGACCTCAAATCAATTATAGCATTTTCAGTTTAAATGAAACTTTTTTCAAATTAAATGAAACCTTTTTCAGGTTAACCGAAACCTTTTTCAAATTAATTGAAACCTTTTTCAGATGATGCGAAACCTTTTTCAAATTAAATTAAGCCTTTTTCGGATTAAATGAAACTTTATTCAAATTAAATGAAACTTTTTTCAGATTCACTGAAACTTTATTCAAACCAAATGAAACTTTTTTGAAATTAAATGAAACTTTATTCAAATGAAGTATTAAACATTTTTAAATTAAGGAACAGGAAATCAACTTAACCTATTAATAGCCGTTTGCGCCATGTCTGGCTAACGCTAAAGGCTCTGTTATGCATATTTGGCATTGGTTGAGAGTTGTCACATAAGGAATCTGTTAAATGAGCTTCGCGTGTAAGCTGTTACCCAACGCACAGCATTACATACATAGAAGTCTGTTGGTTTTTGATTTCTACGTAAAAACACACACAAATACTCTCCCTTCTCACTCACTCGCTTAATGAAAATGTAAACTTTGGCATTTGCATAACAATTGTCTAATTATTTTCTTTTAACTTAAACAAACCCTATGGATTAGAGCACAGTCTAATCACGGCAACATTCAACTTCGGTTCAAGAATAATTTTGACATGTCCCATTTCTCTTTTCCTTTTCACATCATCCTTTACATGTACTCCCGAAAACAGAGATATTTGAAGTTTTATAAAATGAATAAATTATATGATTTGCCTAGTTACCAAAACCACTCGAAAATCACAGCAAACCAACCAACCTACCAGAGCTTTATTTTAAGAAATGAAACCACCAATTTTGGTCCAATTGGACCGAAACGGCAACACTGTATTTAACATGCCTTGACCGTAAGGGAGAGCAACGCGTAACAGCTAATTCAAAGTAATCCAAAAAAGAAGTTTCATTTCATTTGAATAAAGTTTCATTTAATTTGAAAAAAGTTTCATTTAATTTGAATAAAGTTTCATTGAATCTGAAAAAGGTCTCATTTAATTTGAATAAAGTATCACTGAATCTGAAAAAGGTTTCATTTAATTTGAAAAAGGTTTCGCTTAACATGAAAAAGGTTTCATTTAATTTGAAAAATGTTTCGCTTAATTTGAAAATGGTTTCATTTAAACTGAAAATGCTATATATAGGTGACTTTTACAATAAAAGTCTATCTACACATATCAGTGCCATACCTACCAGTGTCAGTGAAAAATATAATATCGTTGCCCAGTCCCAAACAGAGTTGCTCAGACCGTCCGGCACATTGCCGTTTTTTACTGTGAGTGCTGCTTAAGTGTTCGTTCCGAAATTTTTTTATACACTCTAAAAACTGCATGAAAAACTGCTACTGAAAAGTGTTTATTTTCAAACAAAATTTGCGTAAGTATACGCATAAGATATATAAGATGATCAAGACTGTATTTTTGAACATGAGATGTTTAAAATATACACATCAAATGTTTAAAATTGCAAACGTTTTTAACGCAAAAATACATTCCCTACTAAGAATAAAAATTAGTTGCATTTTATGTGTAATTTTGCTCTACGCGACACATTTGGTATGCAAAAGTAAACAAGCAGTATTTAGTTTTATTAACACGGTGCCTTAATATGCGTTACTTTAAACAAAAAAACTTTTAGAGCAAATTTTAAACATTTGATGTATTTTTTTTTGTAATTTAGTTTAACTAATGATTTAACTATACTTTAAAATAGTTAAATTAACGGCGCTAAGGGCCAAATTCACAGTGCTGTACTGAAAATCTGTAGTTAACTGCCGATTCTGAGTTAACTACGCACTGTGAATTTGGCCTTAAGTGTTTAGAATTCAACAAACAAATTTCAAATTCGTTCTACGCTACACGCGTGGTAAGTAAAAGTTAAAAGGCAGTATTTAAATTGATTAACATGTTTTGCAAATTTGCATACATTAAGAGAGGAAACTGGTTACCTTTTTTAATATGCTTAAATTAAAAAAAAAATTTTTCAGAGTGTAGTTAACTCGGAAAAGATTTGTTTGTGTCTTTCATTGACGAGCTGATGGTATTCTTGCAAGTTTTGTTTGATATGGAGAGAAAATTGATCGAGTTGGTACGGAATTATCCAGAGTTATATAATTTAGCAATAATTGCCAATTAAACATTAGTAAAATAAGTCTTATTGGTTTCAATGAACTTCATTTTACTGAAAGTACCGGACGACATATTATGGATGTGTGTGAATTAGTATCACTGATCGATGCTGATTGGCAATGATACCGAACTGATACGGCACTGATTTGTGAAGATAGATCTTAACTTTTATTATTATTACCAATCGATTACAACACATTATATGTACATACATACGTACTAGGGTTACAGTGGCCGGCCAGATGAATTATGGATACTAATAAAGGCAAAATTCTTCCCCTGAAGAGGTTTTCCCATTTGAGCTTCAATACGGTTTCTCCTTAACTTTGATGCAAAATTACTCACGAGGCGTCGCGAAGCACGCCGGGTATTTTCTAGTATCTATATATAATTGTTCAGTCATAGGATTTAGTTAGGCCGATCTGTAGGCAGAGCTGGGTAAATGCAATTACATTACAATTACAATAACATTCCTCAGTAATTGTAATTAGGATTCAATTCCTTTAGCTCACAGCAAAGGAATCGATTACTTTTTCAATTCCTTGAAGTAATTTCAAATGGAATTGTTTTTTTTCTTTAATTCCATTACAAGGAATTTCATATTGTAATTGGAATAAATTACGTGCTAGTAATGTAATTTCTTTTATTTCAATTCCTTTGAAAGGAATTAAAAATGTAATTTTTTTTCCAATTCCTTTCAAAGGAATTGAAAATGTAATTGATTTTTTTTCCAATTCCATTCCTCAAAGTAATTTAAAAGGTAATCGAAAAATTTATAAAAAAAAATTGTTTACTGTTGAATTGCAATAGCTTTGTTAAATTTCTTGGTTGCTAACTGCCTTGAATAAACAACTTATACCTAAGTAGTATTACTAATTGGACTTTAAGAAAACTGAATAGCTTAGACTGTAGCTGTTCAGTTTATAGGGTAACGGTTAAATTTTCCAGATCCTACCGCGAACGCGCTTCGCGGCAGATGAGACCCATAAATGTTGCTGCCTTGGGCACTGCTGTTCTCTTGGACTAATCCCTGCGTATTTATAAAAATGCACCGAGTTAATTGCGTATATTATGGTACCCTTAATTCTACCCAAAATGGCGTGCCTTCTGGGGCCTTTGAAGTACTCTTACTGGTATCCTACGTTACAAATGAGGATAGAGTCCGCTTGAATTACGAGCCCTGTGGGACTGGAGATCCTACCTCCTAAGAGTTTTATAAACAAATTTCATTGCTATGGCTAAATTTTGATGATAACACTGTACCGACGCAAAAATTACACAAAAAACGCCGAGAGACGTAAAATTAATTTTAAGTAGTATGTTACGGAACTGTATACCGTTTTTTTTTTAGATAAGGTCATTTAGTCAAGTTATTTTCATTTTAAGTTTTCATTGCGAATGAAAAAAATCAAACTTAAACATGGTCATACGGTCATGTACGATATGGCGTATGGGTAACATTATTTCCTACTAGTATTTTATACAAAAAATTATTACACTTTCACTTAACCCTTGCAAATGACAATGGGCTATGATCGGGCCTAAGTGTGCTGGCGCACTCTGGGCCTAGCAGCCACTTCAACCTAACCCTTGCTAACTTGCTTATTTATCCATCGATTTTGCTCGGTAGTAGTGTTTTAAGCCGCAAAACAAGCAGATATTGGCTAGTCTATACTAATATATATTTTGAAAAGCATTTTTTTCTGTTCGCAAAGCTCGAGAAATGCCGTACCGATTTTTTTGAAATTTCGGAATATACTGCAGACTTTCCGCGGATGGTTATAGGCTAAAAAAAGTTTCGATATTGAAAGGGGGCGTGGCACCTCCCATACAAACCGAATTTTTCAAACTGCATATATTTGTGGTAGAGGACTAGAACTGGGTATGGTGATATATACATATATAAGACCAATTCCATACTCATGGAGAAAAATTTGCATGGTTGAAGAATGGGGCGTGGCACCTCCCATATAAACCGAACTTTTCATATTGCATATTTCTGGAAGTGTTCATGGTAGACTGTAAGCCTTTTCAACCCCTCAAAAATATTTCCAACAGTTATCTTTCTTAAACCTCTTTAATTTGATACCCATATTGTAATATTTTATTTATTTTATCAATGTAATTTAGTTAAATTTTCAAACAGATGGCAACCCTCCTCAAACATATTTTTGGCAGTAAGCCTTCTTAAAACTCTTTAGTTTGACACCCACATGGCAATATTTCATTTTTTTTAACAATTTGACTTAGTTTAAATTTTCAAATAGGTGGCAACCCTCGTCAAAAATGCTTCCAGCGGTTATCTTTCTTAAACCTCTTTAACTTGATACCCATATTGTAATAATTCATTAATTTTATCAATGTAATTGGGTTTAAAAATTTTAAAATAGGTGGCAACCCTCCAAATTTTTGTGATATCATTGATTCTGGTATTATACCGAATAATAAAAAAAAAAATATTCAAATCGGTTCAGCCGTTCTCGGGTTTTGATGACCGTGACATACGAACACAACATTTTTATATTTATATATACATAGAAGATGTCCAATGTGTGCTTTCGATTTTAATCTTTGACCACAACGAAAATTCCACATTGTACATTCGTGAATGAACTTTCAGTTTCTCGATTACTTTTACAATTCCTTTGAGTAATTGAAAAAACTAAAGTACTCTTGCAATTCCAGGTAATGGAATTGAAAAAAAAATCAATTACATTTTCAATTCCTTTCAAAGGAATTGGAGAAAAAAAATTACATTACTAGCACGTAATTTATTCCAATTACAATATGAAATTCCTTGTAATGGAATTAAAGAAAAAACCAATTACATTTGAAATTACTTCAAGGAATTGAAAAAGTAATCGATTCCTTTGCTGTGGACTGAAGGAATTGATTCCTAATTACAATTCCTTGTAATCTATAATTGGGAGTAATTTGATTCCTAAAGGAATCATTACGACCCAGCTCTGTCTGTAGGCGCCACAGAATTGAGCTATATATCAAAAGTGCAAGCTGCAGTTGTAGTTGACCGTGTTTGTCAAAAAAGTAAAAAGCGGCAGAAAAGTCGATAGTGAGTAATATAATCTATTGAAAAATATTAATAATATTTCCGCGGAATTGAGATTCGGAAAAGTTATAAGATATTATTCGTAGTTTCGAAATATATTTCACGAAAGCAAAAAATAAAAAGAGCTGAGATCCCTTTCTTTTTTAAACACCTAGGATGTCACTGACCATTAAAAAGGACCCTGAATGACCGCAAACCTCAAAGCTTTACACATTTTGTATGTGATTTTTAAAATGAACGATCCAAAATTAACCGGTATACATAGTGTGACCAACTGTACGTAAATGACACGTACAGTACGTAAATTTGTAGCCATGTACCGTGTACCGAAGCTAACCACAAAATCACGAAAATGTACGTAAATTGAATCGAAGAAATATTGTTGTACGTAAATTGTATCGATTGGAGAGCCCAACATACAGACGTACATGGAAATTTTGACTAATAAAAACTAAAAAGATCTCTCACGTCAATTCTACGGTTCGAATGTTAATTTTGATTCTTTTTTGATTCTGAAGATTTTGTTCATTTGTTCCTTAGAATCATGTATCGAATACATTGAAAGGTGGATTGAACAATTCGACCATATTGTGATATTCGCCTGGTGTATACTTGATCAACCACCAAAATGGGAGTTTATCGAAAATACCGCGAAGAGCATTGCAAAGAATAATCATTTTGACATAGAATCACCGACACTGATTTATTCGATCAGTTCACATATTTGGAAAAATACGTTGCCCCAGAGAAGATCCAATCGTGGGAAGAAAATAATACTGACACCGATGAACGCTGGGTTGAATGCTTTCGACATTTTGACCAAAAGAAGGTCCCGTACAACCACATGGTGAGAATCGTATCGAATGTTCTCTGCTTACCAGGCACATCAGCTGCCGTTGAACGCGTATTTTACAACGCTTTTATCAACTTGCAATGTTGTCCAGAACTTTCAATGTTGTGGATCCAGAAACTTTCAATGTTGTGTGTCCGACACCAAAAGCTTTGCTTTGAAAAGTTCCTATAAAAAAAAGCATAGTGCATAGGGCGACATCTGTAGTGAATAGGGCGAGGTAGATGACATCTAGATGTCGCCCTATGTACTACGTTTGCTACAGCGGAAATAGACGACACGCCATTTCTTTAAATAAAATTAATTGGTGCTCGTTTGTATGTACATACATATGTAAATGCATGTGTGTGCACCTTTCTATTAATATCGTTGAATTATTTTAATATCTATTGCAAAATTTTATTCAGACAGGACTAAAAAGTAGAAAATAAATAATATAAAAAAAACTTTTTAATATACAACGCTTTTATAAATGGACTAAAAAGTAGAAAATAATACTTCTCAGTCCCATAGAATTTGTTTTGATAACTTTTGATTTTGAAATTTTAGCAAAAGTCATTATAAACAATCTATGAAATTGAAAATGAAAA